>NW_008704170.1:533740-543555 GCF_000326865.2 Helobdella robusta | reverse complement strand
ACACAACAAGAGTAAAATAAAAGTAATAATAATAATAACAACAAGGATATAATAATAATAATAATAAAAATAATAAGAGACAGAATAACAAACATGCACGCCTTCACATGAGCAGCAACTGATCGTCTTTCAGACGAATCCTTGAAATAAAATACGACTCTGTAGCGATAAATAACACCACAAGTGTTCCATTAGGTTCACACAGGCTCGTAGAGAGAGAGAGAGAGAGAGAGAGAGAGAGAGAGAGAGAGAGAGAGAGAGAGAGAAAGAAAAGGAGAGAGAGGGATCAAAAGATAGAAATAGAGAATCAGAAAGAAATGGAAAACTAAAAAATAAAGAAAAGCAATTAAGAAAGAGGTAAGCGACAGTGGGAGATAGAAATATACACATAATATACTTATAAATAGAAATATGAAATATACCTATGAAGATAGGTAAAAAATGAGAGAGAGAAAAGAGAAAAAGAAAAAAAATAATGAAAGAATAAAAAAAGAAGAGATAGATATAGTGAGAGAGAAAGAGAGAGAGAGAGAGAGGAGAGAGAGATTAACATAAAAATACCAACGTATGATATAAAACTCTGGCACTACTGAATTGACGAATGAATTGAATGAGCGATTGAACGTCTTAATGCGTTTTTGTGTGCTTCATTTGGCAAGCATTAATTGAAGACTACCCGAAATGATTAAAAGTTCATTGGTTCTTTAATAAATCTTCGGACGATTGAATATAAAATGCTACTACTACTACTACTACTACTACTTTTTAGTCTTTATTATTGCAGCTCTGACTGACATACGCAGAACCACTTACAATGTTACATATATATATATATATTATTTATATATCTTGTATTATGTTCTTCATATCTTCATCCATTGATTTGAAGCAGCTATCGTCGTCGTCAACATCATCATCACCAACATCTTCATCATCATCATCATCGTCATCATCATCATCATCGTCGTCATCATCACCATCATTATGATGTTTCCCTATCTCTCCACCTACCGTTTCCGGCTTTAGGAAATTGTACAGAGAATTTTGATTAGAACATCATCACTATTATCATCATTCTTCCATGCTATCATCATCATCTTCTTCTTCTTCTTCTTTATCTTCATCGTCGTCATCACCATCATCAACATCGTCATCACTATCATCATCATCATCATCATCATCATCATCATCATAATCTTCATCATAATCTTCATCATTATCATCATCATCATTTCTCACGTGACCTAATACATTGTGGCAGCGGTAGTAGTAGTAGCAGTGGTAGCAGCGATCAGTCGGTCGAACAACTTACGATGGCTCACCGGGCTTCTAATTGATTTTAACACGTCAGCCGCAAAAACAAAAAATTATAAATAAACAAAGGTATAAATGTAAAGAATCAATAGAATAAAAATAATCACTGCTACTATTACTTCCACTACCGCTACTGCAGCTGTACTACCACCCCTACCACCACCACCACCACCACTACTACTACTACTACTACTACTACTACTACTACTAATAATAATAATAATAATAATAATGATGATGATGATGATAATGATGATAATAATTATAATAATAATATTAAGCAAGTGTGCACAGCTGTCCATGGAAATGAAATACGAAAAGGCGGTAGAGGCTTAATCATCTGGCAGAAACTTAATAACCAACATACAAACCGACAAAAACAATGTTAATATGTATGTATGTATGTGTGTATGTATGTATGTATGTATGTATGTACGGCTGTATGTTTGTATGTATCTTATGGTATTTACAGTATTTGTATTTCTGCATTTAAAAGTTGTAAGCTAATACCGTTAGTACAGAGACTAACAGTGATGAGTCTTTCTGTATACAAATGAATGCTCGTAACCTGGTTGCGTGTTTGTTGTTTGTGTGTGTGTGTGTGCGTGTGTGTATGTTTCTGTATCTGTATGTTTGTGTGAGCAAGTGCTTGTATGTGTGTGTGTTTGCGTGCGTGTGTGTGTGTGTGTCTGAGTGTGTTGCTAGGAACACTACTGACACAAACATGAGTTTATCATGAATTTTATCACCATCAGCTAAAACATCATTACCGTTTCGGTAATCATTACTTATTTCCTTGTTATGTTCCCTAGCACTTTCCTCTTCCTCTTCTTCCTCCTCCTCGTCATCATCATCACCACCCTCATCATCATCATCATAGTCATCACCGTCGTAGCAATCATCATTCCACATCTTCTAACACTCCATAAAATAAATTGTTTAATTTTAAAATTTTCAACTGTATACAATGTGTCACGCATACACACACACACGGGCGCGTACACTTAGATCGCACGCACACGCACACACAAACACAAACAAATACATACATAAACATTTGCACTTACATACTTACTCTCATACACACACATACATTATTGGCATATGTGTGCGTGTGTGTGCGTGTATGTGTGTGGTGTGTGTGTGTGTGTATGTAGATACAATTTTGTAAATTTTTAACAAATTCAACGGATGTCGCTAACACATTTTTCTCCATTTCATCACGTATCTCGCACATTACTGGCTTTGTTAGCAAACATTGGTTACATGCATAAATCTATATTGTCATCGTCTATATAGTGATCCGTGTTTGGCTGCTTTGTTTACTTCGGGCCGGATTTAAAGCCCAAAAAACTGCGTGAAAAGTTAGGCTAATAAAAGTTAGCCATCTATAAAAGAGTATCCATTAAACTATTTGGCCCTGAAAATATTAATTAAATAGGTACAAAGGGGGTCTTCGCTCCCTCATTACCACAGGGCCCTTCACACTTCTAAATTTGGCCCTGCGTTCACTGATGTGTCAGTATGTGTGTGGTTTAATGTGAAGTGATGTGTTTGATTAGGTGGAATCCAGATCAATTAAACGTCTCTCAGATCATTTCAGCTTGTATGATAACCTTTCATCGGCTTCTATTTATGCTTAATTTCATTATCGCCACTTTTATCGTCTTCATCATTAACTGCCACGGAACATGGCTATTTGCAACATAAATAAATGCAACAAACACATCATCACCAACAACAACATTAACTACAAAAACACCAACAACAAAAAAAAACATTAAAACAACATTAAAAAAACATCAACAACAACATCATCAAAAACAACAACAACATCAACAACAACATCAACAACAACAACAACAAATCAACAACATAAATATTCACGACATCAACACCAGCGAGTAAAATAACAATAGCAACAGCAACAACATTATCAACAGCCATCGCGAACCCATAACAATGGAGGCATTAACCCTTTGATGTGCGGCACAACAAAGAAAACAAGTTGGTGCATCCAGGCTCCTATATTAAACCTCAAATTATGATACGATGCACGTTTCCTCTAATTCACCCATCCTTCTCTCTCTCTCTCTCTCTCCTCTTTCTCATTCTGTTGTCTCTTATTTTCTTCCTGTTTTTCCACTCTTCTATCTTTTTTCATTTGCCTCTTTGTCTTTTTATCTTTATCTCTCTCTCTCTCTCTCTCTCTCTCTCTCTCTCTCGCGTTATTAGATTCGGTAAGAAGTACAAAATACCGTATTGTACAATTGCATGTACAATTGTACATGCATGTGGATAGATTCGAGTTTCGATTAGATGAATATTTTCAGCATTCCATTCTATTATTGAAACGTATTTAAAATATATCAAATGATTTATCCATAAAACCCATACAATTTATTTTAAAATACATATCTAATTAATAATAAATAATTAATTAATCAATGAAGAATTAAAAAATAGGAACGTCGCATTTAACAACAATCCTCTCTCAATCAACAACACAGATGGTTCACTTCGAAAATATTTACACACACACACACACACACACCACACACACACACATATACACACACAGACACATACACTCACACTCACGCACATACACATACAAATGTACATACAAACAAATTAACATCTATCCAATCAATGAATTTGGCAGAGTTAAGAGCACACTTCCACATACATTTTAAAAAACGACGCGGGCAGAATAAATATTTAATTATATAAATAATTACAAAAATATCTGTTTTAATTACTCAACAAAATTAATACGACATGAAGCATTAAGATAACAAAATTAACTATGCCTAAAGCTAGTAATGTTTTTATAAATTAATCGTCATTATTAAACAAGTCCCAAACACAGGCTGCACATACACTCATACAAACACACACACATGCACACACGAACAAACGCATACACACACAAACACACACACACACACCATCATTTGTTCTGTTCTTCTTGGGCCACCAGGATATTATCTCGGAGCGAGATGAGATCTTCGGCTTCCTGGAAGAATGGGTGGTTCACAAGATCCTGGCTTCGACTTCTCTTGTCGACCTCTACCTCCAAACATTTGTCCAGAAAATCTTGAAGATGTGGCGTTACTCTGTGTTGCTCTTGAACCTGAGTACGTACGTACGAAATGTAATGTATAGATATATATATGTAAAGTTATATAGAGATATATGTATAGATAGATGTTTATAATTAATGTGTGACATGTATTTTTCTCATTTTTTGGCCTATATTTTGTAATATTTATTAACATCCCATAACAATAATTTGTTATGGGATGTTAATAAAAAAGAAAAAAAATTATGAATATAAGTTATATAAACTTATAAGAGCACGTACATGTATTTGTATTTTGAAGATGATTTATTCTTGGCAAACGTTAATAATTTTCATATTTTTAAGAATAACACAAGTTAGTAGTAAAGGAAACAGAGAACAAACTTTTGGTTTTCCATTTGTGGTGATGAGGAAGAGGGCTCGTACAGGTGACTCATCAAGGTAGGGTGGCGTGCCGTCAACCATCTCAATGGTCAAGATGCCCATGCTCCAGACATCTACTTTGAAACTGTACATCTGTCTAGAGGTGCGTGTTGTATTGTTAGGTGGTTATGATGATGGAGATGATGATAAATATGATGATGATGATGGAGATGATAGATAGGTGTTCAATTAGTCATCCAGAGAGTTATGAATTTTTTGGTAAATTAATGATAACATTTTTAAACTGGCAAACAATTTATAAATTGTAATTTTAAAACTTATGGTCTCACATTTTCAAACAAAACATTAAAGTAGGAAATGTATCAATACATGGTCAATAACAATCACGCAAGCAAAAGCATCTATCGAATAAAAACAAGTTATATGATGAAATTTTAAACAAATTAAAAACAGTAAAAATGATTTCACTCAGTTAAATAAAATAGACAACATCAAATTCATTCCACCCAACTACATCGCATCCAACTGCCTGGAACCCAGCTACCAGCAGCAGCTACTAACTTGGCGACAACTTCAGGTGCCATCCAATAAGGAGTTCCCACCATGGTCTGGCGTTCGGATGTTTGAGCACAGAAGCCAAAGTCGATGATTTTGACTTGTCCCTCCATGCCGAGTAGGATGTTGTCGCTCTTGATATCCCGATGGATGATCCCCCGCGTGTGTAGGTAGGCCAGCGCGTCCACACATCTGTGGCGACGGTGGTTGCGGTAGTGGTGGTCGTTGTAGTGTGGCGTGGTTTGGTGTGGTGGTTATAAGGGTGATGAAAAATGGTGTTTAATAATGTTAGTGATAACGATGTATGACTTGAAAATTAAATAATGATTCAAAATATTTAAATATCTGTAGGCTACGTTACGTAATATCATCTTAACTAAAACAAATCACCGTCATCATCAACAACCTTGCCATCATTTTTCCTCGCCAGCATATAAACTTCAACTTTAACCTCATCACCATCTCAATTTGTTGCATTGTCTATCTAATTAATGTTTTTTTTATATTTATACCCACAACAAGTCGACACACCACCTCCCAAAAAACGTCCAAAACTAACCGCGCGCATATGCCGGCAATTTGTGGAATACGCAGAACTGTTTCCGTACAGACTCCAGTTAGAGATCCTCCTCCCAAATACTCCATGACGACCCAGAGCTCCTTGTCGCAATCCGTCAGATAACTTTCGATGTAGTTGATGATGTTTGGATGGTTGAGGCTTCGCATAACTTCAATCTCTGTCAGGAGTAGCTCGAGTTTCGGCTGCTCTGCAAGTGCCATGCGTTTGATGGCCACCAACTGTTCACCTGTGTCTGATTGTAGGAAAAAATTTAAAGTTTGTCTAGGCTTTTTTCAATAAAGTCAAAATATGAATAATTGAAAAAATTATTTGCGAAGTTTCATTTTTTAAGAATATGAATGCACGTTTTGACCGTGTTGTTTGTAGTTGGAGATGGCAAATCAACAAAAAGAGTTTGGCTTACCTGTGGAGTTTTTACAAGTGGCTTTTAACACTGTTCCAGAAGCTCTAATTAATCATCATATTTTCGTTATATTGCTTTTTGTTGCAAATATATTTTTATTAATAAATTATAAATGACATTATAGTAATTGTAAATTTTTTATCACCATCATCACAACCATCACCGCAATCATCATCTTCATCATCATTATCATCATCACAACCAATGCCCCAATTATCACTATCATCAACACAATCATCATCATCATTATCAAAATCATCATTATCATCATTGTCATCACCAAAATTGTACTCTTAATTTAAACCATGGTCTGGTTCGTCGTCATATAAAGACCTGCAACATCGTCTTCATCACAAAAACATCATCATCATCATCATTATTATTATCATCATCATCATCATCAACATCATCATCATCAACATCATCAACATCTCACCCTTCTCCAGCTAGTACATTAACGTTGAAGTTGTATTTCTGATCTGGAGTTGAGCTGGTTACCAACGATTCTTAAATAAATTCATAAATTAATAATCCACAATTGTTTATTAGTATGTCATAAAAATTTGTTGTCATTATCAATCAACCGCTTCGCTAATTATCAAACTAATAAATATCCAAACCAAACAAATTATTACTATTATCATTGTAAAGGTTAAAAGGTCAATTATAAATACTCCTAGAGATGGCAGAAATTCAAAGAGAGCGCATGTGAACAGACACGCGAATTCAAGCATCACACACATCGCATGCAATATGCACGGACGGATCTTCTTGCATTTAAACCTGGTCACTGCAGCATCATGACCAGGCGCCTTGGCCATTACGACATAATTCAAAATTGAAAAGATATAAACTGCATACTAACTCAATACCCTCATCACTTCATCTTCAGACATCGTCAATCGCTTCTTTTTGCTTTCGTTGCTATTTTTATTACTGTTACTAGTTGTACTAGATCTACGGTTATTATTATTATTATTATTATTATTATTAGTAGTAGTAGTAGTAGTATTTGTTGTAGTAATAGTAGAATTAGTGTTACTATTATTACTGCTACTGTTACTATCATCGCTCCCTCGATTCTTATTTACGGAGGCATAGACCGGATCATTCGGATTAGGAAAAGTTGGGAAAAATGGCGAACGGTTGGACGTGGGGGAAGATGAGGACGATTGCGACATTGGGGAAGAGTCCGCGGAGTATGGAGATATTGGTGGGGAGATGGTATACTCGTCGCATTCTTCCAGGGAATTTGCTTTCGTTGTCTCTTTAGTATACCTGGTATGTTTGGTTATATGTTTATGTTAACGTGTATATATGTATTTGGTTATAAGTTCACGTATATGTTTTCTTTATACTTACGTTCATGTTATGTTTATTTTTGCTGCTACGTTGTATTATGTTTTTGTTTTGGTATGTTTTGTTTGATGTATTTAATTTTTGTGTTGTTTGATTTTGTTTGTTTATATTTTTTTAACCTTGAGTCTCTTATTTTGCCGTTCACCACTTGAGAACTTCTGTTTGCTAGCTGGAAAGTAATTAGATGGTGGGTTGGTTGGTTGGTTGGTGGGTTGGTTGGTTGGCTGGCTGGGTGATTTTTTACGGTATAATTATTGTTTGATAATTACAACAGTTTTGCAGTTTTGTAATAAACGACTGTTTGATGGTTTTAAAAAATTTAAATTTTCTTTTGCTTAGACAGTGTTTACACATTTAAAATTACCTTGGAAAAAATCTAATGAACAAAACTTGAAATTAAGCAAAAACGTTGAAATAATGCTAAACCAGAGCAGGGTCAACTGAAGTGGATTGGCATTTTGATCTTCTATTCACTTCCATAGACAGACGGAAGAACGGTGTTTCCAACAAGTCGCCGGCAGATTTTTCGCAAGTTTTTTTAACTTCAGGTGGTTTTTGGGTTGGACCTTTGCCGTTGTTGGGATTTGGAATTTGGATGTTGGGAACATTCTTCTGCTACGTGTACATTCGGGCGGAGGTTGAAAATGAACATATTTGTAAGGTAGGAATAATGGCACAATATTTGGTTTTATATAAACATTTCAACGAGAAATAATTTCTTAATTTAGACACATTTTTTAATATAAAAAGTAAATTACCTTTATTAAAACAGTTTTGTGACATAAACTATAACAATTTTTCTAAAAAGCGAATAAAACTCAAAAATTGATAGCAAA
This sequence comes from Helobdella robusta, assembly GCF_000326865.2. Classification (NCBI taxonomy): domain Eukaryota; kingdom Metazoa; phylum Annelida; class Clitellata; order Rhynchobdellida; family Glossiphoniidae; genus Helobdella; species Helobdella robusta. The sequence continues at coordinate 535,039 of NW_008704170.1, read as the reverse complement.
AATGCACTGGAGTGACCAGCACACAGCAGACGAACGCCGACCTGAACATCCAGGACAGCCTGGTCTACGTAGAACTTCCCATTATCTTCCGATATGAAGCTGCTGTACCTGACAGCACTGTTATTCGCGTCGTTGTTTATCAGGTTCAAAGTTATTAAGGCCATCTTTATGTCGTTGGAGTTTTCTTTTTGCTCCTTTCGACTGAAGTTGAGTTAATTTTCACATAATTAACTTGAAAAATTTTGAATTGACTTTCATTTTTATATGAAATTTTGTCGATAAAAATATTGATTCTAAGTTATTTCAATTTGAAACATCTATAGTTATAGATACAAAACCTGAAATTATTTTTGACCAAGGTCTTCCAGTTTTTCGGAAATTCGGACTGATCTCTCTGAAATTTGAGCAGCAGCACCTGTTCGCTCTGCTTGGCACGCTGCATTTTGTCCAAGTTGAAACTGCCAGACCAGGACATCTTCTTCATCTCTGATTTGTAAAACAAATATCGATTGACGTTTTTAATAATTTTTAATAATTTTAATAATTAAATCATATTTTGAAAGAACCTGTAACGTCTGCTTATATTAAAAAGCTTTCAAACATGAACAAGAAAGATTGAACAAATAAATAAATGCCTTAAGAATAAAAATAATTAATAATATAGTATTTAAATTACTTTTGTCACGAGTTCACGATATATTAGTTCAAGATAAAAATGTTAAAGGCAGTTTGGCGTATCTAGCTAGGAAGTAAACTTCATAAGAAACTGAAATCAAGATATAAACGTTTAAACTTCTATACTAAATCAAAATTAACACCATCAAAGATTGTGTTGTATGTATATGTGTTTAAATGAATTTCCGATCAATAAATATAATAAACAGTTAACTAATTATTTAATTAACGGATTAATTAATTTTAATTGGTTAAAATTGAGTTGTTGCAGTTTTTGTTTACGGTGAATACTTTATTGTGTTAGATCTTACCAACGTTACTATTTATAAACGAATTCATTAATGAGCAACTCAGGTAGACGTAAAATTTGTAATAATTTCTGTCACGTATGCGATAGCTCTCAATACGTTGCTTTGCAATTGTCCTTTTGCTTAGACTTACTTACATAGACTCTTTTTTTGTGAGAGAATAAAAGTTGGTGAGAGAATAAAAAAGAGAAAGAGAGAGAAAGAAAATAAGAAAAAGATAAACACAGAGAGAGAGAGAGAGAGAGAGAGAGAGAGGGGGGGGGGGAAGGGAGAAAGAGATACAAAGCAAGGAAAGTTAAGATATATAACAGATGGG
>NW_008704170.1:521793-533690 GCF_000326865.2 Helobdella robusta | reverse complement strand
AGTATCAATTCTTCGCACGACACGGCGTGAAACGAGATGAAAATTTTGAGGGGTCCAACGTCCCAATTGATGAGCGTTTACCAACTCGCCAAAAATCACGTTCTAACAAAAATTTCATTTGCATATTTCTTTAATTTCACGTGAGTTATTCATTTTCATCGCCCTCTACCGAACGAAAGATATATTGAAATTTTACGGTCACCCAGCCAAACTGCTGGCCGCCATCAACTAGTGAGTTATGCAATGGTGGACGTACATAGAAAATTTAACGCTTACTATTGATTTATATGATTGTTGTTCTCATTATTATAAAAATTTAGATAAAAAAATATGCAATCATAGATCGCTATTGTAAAAACATGCCACTCAAAAGAATTGTTCACCACGGGGCACCATAGCTCGCCCGCCAAGCCCTCTTTAAATCCTCCGCTGAATGGGTCCAGTAACAAACTACCAGCTTAATTCACCACTACCTCAGCATCACATTCCAAAAAATATTTAAGTTATAGCGCGCGTGTGTTCATGATTACTAGTCTGTCGATGTAACTTAATAGATCGCTAAAAAGTCTAAATTTCCGCTATTTAATTACACTTCTGCATGATCAGGAGACGCTACTAACAAACTTACCAGCTTAATTCACCACACCAGTCTGTGCCACATTTCAGAAAATTTGAACTATAGTAACACATAAACATGATGATAACATTCGGCCGATTCGTGTTTCCATATATCAAAAACGTCGAGATTTCCAACACCAAATTATACATTTTAAAGTTCAGAGGACTTCGTAGTACGTGAGTCTAGTGAAAGACTATCATCTGTAGTCACTATTTCAGAGCCACATTCTTAAAAATATTAATCGAATTATCGAACTATTACGTGCGCAGTTCATAATGACAAAAATTGATGCTGGAGTCTAAAAACTAAAGATGATTAATATTCCTATGTAAAAACTTCGTTATACCGACTTGAAATAACAACACTGCTTATAACGGGGGTCGTGGCATACCTGTGCCCCACACAAAGGTCTCTACGAACATAACTAAAGGGTCGTGATACAATAAAATCTAAATTAAAAGAATTTACATTTAATACAAAGTACACTCCTTTTGCTAAGTACTCTACTCAAATGTATCTATACATAAAACTATAAAATAGCTTAGTATTTTATTTAGACTAGTAGTATTCTGTCAATCATAATTACATCGTAGGTATACCAGAAATTATATTATTTATTTATAACACCCACGTTTTATAGCATCACGGAATATACCCACACACACCCACACACACCCACACACACCCACACACACCCACACACACACGCACACACACACTCACACACATACACACACCCATACACACACACACACATACACGCACGCACAAACTCACACAACGAATTCTGAATGAACATCAATGGTAGTATTATTAATGTCAAAAACATTTATCGGTTAATGTCATTTCATTTAAGGTTTTTTTTATTTTTTCAAATACTAAATTACTGCTAGCATTATTATAGCTATTAATTTATTAACTGACACAAACACAATCGTACACACACATAAGCACAAAATCACACAAACATACACATCGGACACGGAAACAAACAGACGGACAAACAAACAATTAAACAAACAAACAAACAAACAAACAAACATACATACATACGCACATACATACACACATACATACATACATACACTAAAATAAACAAACAGACACACAGACAGTCATTAAAAAAAATTACAGTGCAAAAAAATATTCACCCCTCTTTACTTTACATACACTCACACACACAACACACTCAACTCATCTTCCTTCCTATTGGCTGGATGAAATCACGTGTGGGTGTAGTAGTAGTAAAACAATTTTATGAATGATGAAGAGCTTATGAATGTGCGAATGTGTAATATATATTAAACATTGTATCTTACTGTATGTTATATATATGTTATATATATATATATATATATATATATCTATATATACATTCGGTTCATAGGTTGCAGTGTTAAATATAGACATTATCCATACATACATATAGACATTATACATACATACATAATTGCATTTAGTCATACAAACATATATACATACATACATACACACATACATACATACACACACATACATACATACAAGCATACATACATTGAATGCCTTATATATAGGTTATATTATGTTTTCTCCTAATATCTATGCATTAGAGTATCATTGTTGCCTGAGTGTATGTTGTAGAATTAGCATGGTCGAATTAAACGCGTGTTGTATTTATATGGTATTTTTAAAGTTAATAATAAAATAGATATATATTTTGCGCTATAATTAATTAATTAATTAATTAATTGTATAATTGTCTGATTAATTGGTTAGTTAAATATTTTTTTGACATAAAAAGAATGCGTGGTTAATATATATATAAATAAATAAACCAGAGCTTATTCTTATATGTTTGTTTTTATTTTTATTTTAATTATTCATATATTCAAAAAAAATTTGTTGTATTGGTTAATTAAGTAAAAAAATAATTTTTTAGTTAATTAAATTGAATAATTAAAATTTTAATTATACTAATTAAATTATTTTTTACCAGTGCCAAGGCAGTTTCAAATTTTATACGTATTATAATAACATAAAATAATTTTTATTTTATTCTTTTACCGCTAATAAATTGAACGGAAGAAGACAAGCGAAATTCCATAAAAGAAGATTTGAAATGTTTTAAAAGTGAGTTTGTGTGCGTGCGTGTATGTATGACTGTGTGTGTATTTATATGTGTGTGTGTGCCTCTGTCTGTGTTCGTGTATGTATTTGTAAGTATATATAAACAAATATACATATAAATATTTTTTTCGGTATATATATATATATGTATATATATATATATAATATGTTTTATGAAATCAAGGAATATATTTAATTTATAAATGGCAGAATGTTTATTTTTCAAAAGTTTTTTGCTGGACAGTACTATTCGATTGCAGTAGTAGTAGTAAGAAGTATTTTTGCATAGCAATTTAGTATTAACCAGTGTGCCATTTAAGCAGGAGGGAGGCCCACCGTCAATGTTTTACAGAGTTCAGCATCTAGTCATAAGTCAAATGTATGTCATGTGGTTGTGTGTTCATATTCACACATCAAAAGTGGATGCACTTAGAAATGCATGCAGATGATATCTGCTGAATATGTATGTGTGTGTGTGTGTGTGTGTGTGTGTGTGTGTGTGTGTGTGTATGTATGTATGTATGTATGTATGTATGTAATATCATCTTCGTTTGTATCATATCCTCTTTTGGTAAGAGGATTTTGTTTGATTTTTATTTTATTCATTTATCGGTTGACTGTGTTGAGTTTGTTACATTCAACTTATTTACTGTGTTTTTGTGTTTAAGTAAGGGAAATTTTTTCAATGTGTAACGCAAAGATTTGTTACATTTACGTTAGTATGCTATAATGTAATATTGTTCATTATATTATTATTTTTCGTATTATTCTTGCTATTTTTATTCTATTTATTATTATTTCTTGGTCTTCATTTATTTACGACGAGGCAGACCATCATAAGCATTACACATAGCAGTTAAACCTCGTTGTAAGTGAACAAAAATTGCAAAAAGATAAAAATGTCACTTTTGAAATTTTTAGCTTGCTTAATTATTTAATTTGGACGACGGATAAAATAGCTTAATTATTTAATTAGGACGACGGACGAAATAAAGGCGAAAAATAGCAAAATGCCAAATGTTTCTAATAAATTTTTGTGATTTTTATTTGTAAAATTTTGGTATTTGTCCATTTTTGTACAATTTTAGTATTTGTCCTTTTGTGTGCGTCATAATGTGATACCTGATTTTTCTTCTGTCGATTGTACCACCATACCATCATACCAACCACAAAACCAAACAACGTCAAACGTAAAAAAACACTATACAAACATTAACTATATTTACACACACACACACACACACACACACACATACCCAGGTACACATATACCCACGAACATACACACGCATGAATAAATAATTGAAATTATTTTACTGTAAACTTGAATGCATAAAAACTGTTATATAATTGATAATTTCCACAATTTTAATGGAAAATTATATAAATTCTATACCACAAGCTTATTAATATTAATCAGGAACCATCATTTTGGCAGTATGGCTTCGTAAATTTTATGTAGCACACATGCTAAAAAATAGGACGAGCACGCAACAATACCATTGACGACACAATCAACAATACAGATAACACCACATTCCGAAGATTTATTTGTTTCGAATAATTTAAGAAATGATTCACCCAATCTTTAATGACATTTTATATCATTTAAATATGGAAACCTGCCAGAACTGTTATTATCATCAATTTTTCAACCGTTGATCTGGGTTTGCCAACTTTCTTCACCATGGGGCTTTCTTCATAAAGCCCTGTTGTCCTCCTCAAAAAGGAATTTGTCCCCCCCCAATGGGTGGTCCTACATTTGGGACACTACTTTAACTTAATTATCGGCATTTTGCAAAAGTTTTAGCAAAAGTATTAGCAAAAGTATAGTGATATGGAAAATTTGTCTAAATTAAGTATTATCTAAAATTTTTATATACTTCACTACAGTATTTTAGTATTTATAAAGTACGCCTTGTTAATTTTACATGAAATTATTGAAACGTAGATTAAAAAAAAGATTGATTTGACCATTAGCAGAGTTGGAATTAAAATGTCTATAACACCTCTAACAATGTATATTCGGTTAATATATAGATTATACTCAAGTACAAACACACACATCAATATTTAACGTATATATTTGTGTACATATATATATTATAATATATTAATTATAAATTTATTATTGCATAATAAATATATCGTTTTCTAAGAAATCCCATTTACTAACGAGTTCCGATAACTTTTTTAATCATCGACTACAGTATATACCGAGGCATACTTCTATTTAGACGTGAATGCTTGTTTGTGTGTGTGTTGTGCGTGCGTGTGTGTGTGTGTGTGTGTGTTTTGGTGGGTGGATGTGTGAATGTCAGTTAGTGTAGGAAATTTTATTGTTTTGTAAGTATTTTAACAATTGAATGTTTCCGCTTATACACAAACACACACACACACACACACATATATTTTTATATTTATCAATGTGTGTATGTGTGTGTATGTATGCGTGTAAATGTATGTGTTGGTGTAAATGTGTATGTATGTAAGATATATGTATATGTATGCATATGGATGTACGTATATATGGATGGATGTAATGGATATATTGACGGTGCCTGTTCGCATGTTAGCATCCAAACAACACATTTTGAAATTTAATCAATTCCTGTGTATCTCTTGGTTCTTCTTTGTCTGTCTGTCTGTCTGTTTGTGTTTGTTTGTTTTTGTTTGTTTGTTTGTATTTCTGGTTTTGTATATTTTATAATTTATGCGTGGCTAGCATATTTACTTGGTTAAATTTTTCTGTCCATATGTCTTTCCTTTCATTTCTTTGACTATAATATAAATAAAGGACTGTTTTTCATTATTTTAAGAGGTGTTTGTATGTTACTTTTAGATTAATCTGTGAACAATTAAACGAGTAAATGAATGAATGAATGAACGAATGAAAAAATAAATGAGTGAATTAAAAATTTGGATGAATAAATATTTGAATATACGAATGAACACATAAATGAGTGTCTTTCGTTACGTAGTCTGTTCATGATTATTTCAGTACCTTTAGAAGTGTTTGTTTGTTTGTTTGTCTGTCTGTCTATATGTCTGTCTGTCTGTTTGTTTGTCTGTCTGTCTGTCTCTCTTTTTGTTTGTCTGTCTGTTTATTTGATTGTTTGCTTGTATGTATGATTGATTGTTTTAAAACTTTTCAAAACGAATTTTCGGGCCCCCTTTCATTCATTTATTCATCGACTGCTGTGCAGTATATACTCATAACGTTATCCAGTATTTGTTGATGAATGAATGAATGGATAGATGGGCGGATGGATGAATGACAGAATGGATGGATGGATGGATTAATAAAGAGATGGATGGATTAATGGATGGATAAATGGATGGATTAATGGACAAATGAATGGATGAATGAGTGAATCAATGAAGACATCGATGAATGGTTATGAAAATAGATGAATGGATGAATAAATGTGGATAAATGAATGAATAAATAATAAAAAAAGAATAAATTATGTGTTTATGCCATTTAACTAGTTTTTTTTACATAATTTATATTTCGTCATGACGTAACTTGCATTTGAGACAACTTATGAGCAGCCGTTGTGGATTGCTTATTTGCACAAGCACATATTTCGAATTTGTTACCAAAGTATGAGGAAAATTACACACAAACACACACACAAACACACATACGCACACACGTATGCATTCACAATTCACATACGTACATGCTTATGTATACGTGTTTGTATGCCTATATAAGTTTAAGAAGAAAATTAACACATGTGTATGCCTGAGGAATAGAAAACACTAGTGAGGACGAGTACTTAAGTGCATTTGTACTTAAGTACGTACTTAAGTACAAATGTAGTACTTAGATACTTATACTTAAGTACACATGAAAAGCCTGTACTTATACTTAAGTACATTTTTCAGTACTTATACTTATAAGTAATAAATTTTTCCTGTAAGTACCAGAGTGTTTGGAACTGATGAGACCAATTTCACTAGCATTGGACAAGCTCCAAGGTGAGGTTTCAATGGAGTCTTATTTTGGTGCTGTCTTACCAACTATATTTGTTATACAGCGAAAACTGCAATCTTTTACTCCATCGTACACTTCAGCTCTTGTTTCTGCTCTTCAATGTGGCATGGATAAACGCTTTGGCGATATAATTGACTTTAAAGATATTTCAAGCTACAGCAAGATGAGAGCATTTGTTGTGGCTTCGATCAGCCATCCGTTTTTTAAAATCAGGTGGATAGAATCATCAGTTCGTGAGCAAGTTGAAGACTTGTTTCTAGCAGAAGTGGTCAGAATGAGCAATTCTTCAACAGTTTATGAAGACAGAAATACTAGAGGTTGTACTAGTGCAGATTTTTATGGATTCCACGAACCAAGTTCCGAATCACGATCGAATGAAAAAGTTGAAGGACTGCAATATCTGAGTGATCCTTCATATGATATGGAACAACTCAAAAGGTAATCAATATTTTTCAGTAATATATTATATATGTATAATATGTATATGCTTGATTTTCTAATACATTTTTATTCTCAAGTATTAATAACAAATTAATAATTTGCTATTTCGGTTAACAACTATATTATTGTTCCTTAGGTATCCTGCTGTCGCACAAGTGCTTTTAAAGTACAATACCACTGTGCCATCATCAGCACCTGTGGAACGTATATTTAGCCAGGCTGGAATGATTCTCACTCCTAAAAGAAATCGTTTAAGTGATGAATCATTTGAAACTTTACTTTTACTCAAAAAGAACAAACTCTTTTATTGATGTAAATAAATTACTGTAAATAATGAGTTGATTTCTGAGTTTAATAAATTTATAAATATTTCAAATTAACCATGGTATGTACTTAGGTACTTAGGTACTTATGTACTTATGTACTTATTCTTAGTACTTATAAGTATCAAGTATACAATTTGTTTTGGCACTTAGTACTTATACTCAAGTACTTTTATCACTGAGTACTTAGCACTTATACTTAAGTACATTTTTTGAGTACTTACGTCATCACTAGAAAACACGAATGTAAAAGTTCAAATTTTGTTATGAACGAATCAAACAATGCAAACTTCACAGTCAAGCCAAGCAAAAGTAACCTATTTCTCTGTATGTTTGTATATCTGTCTGTATGGTTGTATATCTGTCTGTATATCTGTCTGTATGTTTGTATATCTGTCTGCATGACTTTATATCTGTCAGCATGCATGTCTGTATATCTGTCTATGACTAAATATCTGTATGTATGTATGTATCTATATAATAGAGACCTACAATATATACGCTCTGCTTATCTATATCTGTATGCTTGTCTGTATGTATGTATGTTTATATGTGTGTCTGTATGTATGTCTATATACCTGTCTGCATATTTTTACATCTATCTGTTTCTGAATATAGCTGTATGTCTGTTTTTATATTTGCCAATATCGGTGTATATATATATATATATATATATATTATCTCTTATATAACATTTAAATTTTTAAATTTAAATGTTAGCTTTAAAAACTGGGTACACAATTTGAACTCATCAAACAATCTAAATGCTTATTTAAGTAAATATGCTATGAATAAGATATATATATATATATATATATATATATATATATATATATATATATATATTGGAAGCGACTCGTGAGTTAATATATATGTTGGAAGGAGGCCATATTTTATACAGTATCGTATGAATTCTACCAAATTGTTGGCATTATTAATCAATTTGAAGTTTGTCTTTTCAACTTTCCTTACTAGAATTTTCTGGAAATTGTCCAATTTATTGAAAATAGTTGTCAATGATCAATTTAAATTTGTCTTTTCAGTTTTTTTTAATAAAATTCTAGTAAAGAAAATTGAAAAGACAAACTTTAAATTGCCAACAATTCAGAATTATACAAAATTATGTGTGCGTGTTTGTTTGTGTGTGTGTGTATATATATATATAAGTGTATGTTTGTTGTAAGCACTTTGTTTTTATATGCGAAAGTTACGTGTTTGTGCCGGTGTGTATGTGTGTTTATGTTTATAGATATTATATGTGTGTATATGTGTGTATGATGGTATGTATGTTTATTTGTGCCGGTGTGCGTGTGTGTGTTGTGTGTGTGTGTGTGTGTGTGTATCAGCATCTCACTTGCACGAGTGTTCTCATCTAATATATGTTTTACAGGCTTTCCTGCAGATAAGACGAAACTAAAAACTTTGAAGGGAAAATTTTTTTTTTGTTTACTACAACGGGTTAACTAACGAATTACATAAACATACAACTTACAAACGTATATACATACGTACGTACGTACATACATACAAACATACATACATACATACAAACATACATACATACATACATGCATATATACATATATACATACATACATACGCTTCCTATCTTTTAAGCCGCACCCAGCAGGTTTCTTACAACAACACCCTCTCTGACATAAACAAACTATCGTTTGGTGTCCCCCAGGGATCTGTGTTGGGACTTCTGTTGTTTCTTATGTACACTGCTGATGTTTTTGATATCATTCAAAAATATGAGTTCAGCTCCCACGCCTTTGCTGATGATATTCAGTAATTGGTTTCTTGTCCTGTTGATTCGATTGATGCTTCTCTGAATGAACTGACTGATTGTCTCATCGAAATTGGATCTTGGATGAGTATGAATCAGTTAAAGTTAAATCAATCTAAAACACAAATATTACCGGTTGGTTCTTGGCAGCAGCTGTCGAAGGTCAACATTTCATCGATCAGTGTCGGCAATGACATCATTGAATTTTCCACATCTGTCCGTAGTCTTGGAGTTATTATTGACTCAAACCTAAAGATGGATTTACATATTAATAATTTAGTGAGGGCCTGCTCCAACCAACTCCGTTTATTACGCAATGTCAAAAAATCACTAAACACGTCTGTTCTTCAAAGCTTGGTTTCCTCTTTCGTCTTTTCCAGACTAGACTACTGCAATGGCCTTTTTTATGGTGTCACCAAAAGGTCTTTTTCAAAGCTTCAGTCAATACAGAATCGTGCGGCCAAGCTAGTTTTGGGTGGATCGTGGTTCGATCATGTTACGCCTATTTTGAACAGATTGCACTGGTTGAGGGTTGAAAAACGTGTTTCCTTCAAGTTGGCAGTTTTTATGTTTAAATGTGTCAATAATACAGCACCTCCCTATCTCATCGATAGATTGGAATCATACAAATCTCATTTTTCAAAATATGCCTCCGATCAACCGAGCGCAATTTATTTTTTATCCCGACCACAAAGTTGGTGACGGGTTCCGGCAACTTTGCAGTTCTTGGCCCGGTTGTTTGGAATAGTTTACCTCCTTACTTACGTGACCCTAACCTATCATATTTACAATTTCGAAGTCAACTTAAAACTTATTTATTTGCACAATGAATGTCCGTCTTATTTGTCTATGATTTAGTAGCGCTTTTGAGATTCAACAATAAAAAAGCGCTGTATATAAATTTCCGTAATAATAATAATAATAATACATGTATTTACAGACATTTGTCTGAAGTCACATATGCTCGAGTGAACGCATGTGATGATGACTTTGATATAGATAGTAGAGGAAAAGCATGTGTTTTAATGTGTTTAAACTTGTTTGCAGATTTCAAAATTTAATCTTGAGTATGTATGTATATTTGTATTGGAGTTTGTTTTGCTGTTCGTTTATTTGCCATTAGTCTGTTTGTTTGTCTGTCTGTCTGACTGTTTGTCTGATTATTTTTTTGTGTGCATTTTTGTTACGTGTTTGTATTTAAATTTGTATAATTGAGTTTTTTCAATGTTTTTCAAAAATCTTTTTCACTTTAAATAATATTAAGATAACTAATTGTTAAAAAATCATTTGCATACACATTCAGGTTAAATTTTCGGACGCATCCAAATGTCTGCTTAATCTACGTATGTTTTGTTTATGTTTTTTCATCGAAATTGTTATGTTGTGAATAGTGTTTGTATATATATATGTATGTATATTTGTTTGTTTGTATGTCTGTTTGTGTGTATGCTAATCTTTTTTGTTTGTCCTATTAACTAGCTAAAATATTATTGGAAATATATGTAAATATATCGCTGGTTAATGTGTATGCTATTATTCATTGTTGTTGTATGCGTGCGTGCGTGCGTGTTCGTGTGTGTGTGTGTGTTTGCGTGTGTGTGATTGTGTTAGCACTTATAGGAATAATTGAATGAGTATGCTTGCATGTCTGTGTATGTGTGTTCCATTTATCTGTGTGTTTTTGTGTGAATTTGTTTATATCATCATTTGATTACTATTAATAACATTCCATTACGTCAATGCCTCAAACTCTTCAACTAAAATTTTAAAATATCATTGATAAATAATAATAATAATAATAATCTTAAAGCTGATGAAACTAATTATAGTTTATGATATTTGCATATCTTGTAAATTTAAATGTCTGGGTGTGTATGTGAGTGTGTACATGACTATATATGTGTGCGTTTTCTGATATAAGTGTGTGTGTTTGTGTGTGGGTGTGTTTGTATGTGTGTGTATGTGTGTGATCTCCAATATGTGTATTTGAATGTATTTAAAAGTTTGTATAAGTCAGCTAATTTGATAGTTTATGTATCGGTGTGTCTGTATGTGTCTGTATCGATATGTTTGCATGTGTATGTGGGTGTATCGGTATGTTTGTATGTGTGTGTATCGGTATGTTTGTGTGTTTGTATGTGTATGTGTGTGTATGTATGTATATCGCTATGTTTGTATGTGTATCTGTGTGTATTTTTAGCTGTTTTTCTAGAATGTTTGAATGCTGATAAGCATAAGTAGGACGACGCTATCATGTAAATGTAATGACTAAACGCTCTTCAAATCTGTTTAATTACATGAAGAACGCACTTGTGATTGTATCTTGCCTATGTACGTGAGTGTATGTGTATGTTTGTGTGTGTGTGTATGTTTGTTTGTATGTGTATGTAAGCGTTTGTGTCTGTGAAGGCTTGGTTGTGTATACATATATATATATATGTATATATATACATACATATATACATGCCATCATTAATATATGCATGTGTGAATCTATGTTTTGCATGGGTGTGCATATTAATAACAACAACAATAATAATAATAATAACAATAATAATAATAATAATAATGGTAATAACAAACTTGAATAATGATGAACTTAAATGAATGANT
>NW_008704170.1:507317-521170 GCF_000326865.2 Helobdella robusta | reverse complement strand
GATCCCTCCAAATCATCATTAAGATCATCATCACGTTTGTGAGTCATCTTTTTCAATCATCATCATCTTCGTCGTCAATATCTTGAAAATCATCATTAAAGTTATCATCATTAAAGTTATCATCATTAACTTTATCATCATCGTTTTGGTCATCATCATCGTCATCATCATCGTCACCGTCATCATAATCATCATCGTCATCATCAACCTCATAATCATTATCGTCATCATCATAATCATCATCGTCATCATCATAATCATCATCATAATCATCATCGTCATCATCAACGTCATAATCATCATCGTCGTCATCATCATCGTCCTAACCATCTACGTCATCATTAAGGGTTATAAAAAACACCATAAACACGACTAAACCTTTCACCATCAGGGCCATCAACGTCATCGTCACATTTCACCATCAACCTTATCTTCCTTCCTTCTCTATATATTTTCATCACCATCGTCAGTGTTGCAGTTTCCACCGTTGCATCTCTGCCATTTTACATTTTAAAAAAGAAATATTTTGTCGTCATCTTCGTCGTCGTCGTCGTCATCAACATCATTATCATCATCAGTATCATCAGTATCATCATTATCATCATCATTATGAACATCATTATCATCATCTTCATTATCATCATTATCAGCATCATTATCATCATCCTCATTATCAATATTATTATCAATATTATTATCATCATCATCCTCCTTATTATTATCAACGTCATCATCATCATCATTATTATCATTATTATTATCATCATCATCATTATCATCACACCATCCTCACCATCTCCATCGCAATCATCACCAGCCTCATTTTCATCGTCTTCATCATCACTAGCTCCCGGTTGAAATGCATTAGTAAGTTATTATCATCAGTTGTTTAGTTAATTCGAAACAGACGTGCACAGGTCTTAAATGCATTTTTGTTATTGTGGTTATTATTGTTGTTATCACTGTTATTATCATTGTTGTTATTATTATTTTTATTATTGTTAGCGGTTGTAGTAGTAGTAGGAGCAGTTGATGTAGTCGCAGCAGCAGTATTAGTAGCTGTAGTAGTAGTAGTAGTAGTAGTAGTAGTAGCTGTAGTAGTAGCTGTAATAGTAGCTGTAGTAATAGTCCCAGCAGATGTAGTAGTTGTAGTAGTAGTAGTAGTGCTGCTTTGTAGTATTCATTATTGTCATTTTATGTAACGATAGCAAAAATAATACTGAAAATTATTTATTTTTATTGTTTACATTATTATTATTATTATTTTCATTATTAGTATTATTCTTTTTTTGTGTGTTCTTCTTGCGTTTCCTCGTGTTCTTCATTAAAAGTTTGACTGACTCCGTTACGTGCCGTCTTCTGATTGATAGGTCTCTGCAAAACAAAAAAAAATAACAAATATTCACCATCATCACCACTATCATGCATGTGTGTGTTTTTGTGTGTGTCTGCTTGTTTGTATGTGTATGAAAGCGTGTGTGTCTGTGAAGGCTTGGTTGTTTGTATATATATATATATACTATCATTCATATATGCATGTGTGAATCTATACCGTTACCGTTGTATTGTAGTATCACCATCATCATCAACATCATCATCATTGTACTTGCTTAGTCATCGCCATCTTCATCGTCGTCTTCACCACCACCACCATTTTATTTGTTGTCATCATCATCACGTTTACCTATCTAGCTAGTCCATCATCGTAAATAATATTTGCTTGCAAAATCATCATCATCGTCGTCATCGTCGTCATCATCGTCATCATCGTCATCATCATCATTATCGTCCGTACCAGCTGTACTTTACAGCATAATAACAATAATTTAGATGAGTTACTAAAGTCAATGAAGTGCGCTGTTCGTTCGTTCGTTCGTTCATTCATTCATTCGACAAAAACAACAGAAATGACAATGTATGCTAGTCCTTGAACTCTTCATACATTTTATGATATAAATGCTTTGTATGTATGTGCACGCACACACACACACACACATATATATATATATATATATATATACAATCAATTTCTGTTTACGTGTTTTATTAATAAATTTACAGGTGAGCGACACGATAGCCCCCAATAGAAGGGAACGGACAGTGAGAGATAGATAAAGAGAGAGAGAAAAAGAGAGAGACTGAGAAAATGTTAAATGAAACGAAGAAAGAATAAGAGAGGGAGGAGAGAGGAAATGGAAAAAAACGAATGAAGTGAGAATGAGGGAAAGAAATACAATGTGATAATAATAATAGAGTGGGTAATAAAGGAATATAATTAGCGAGGAAAAGTTGTAAAGAATAAGAAAGAGAGAGAGAAAGAGAGAGAGAAAGTTATTTTAGTTAGCGGCCGGCCAATGTCTGTCCGATCAATAACCCGACCCAATTCTTCTCGAAAGATGTGATTTGTGATTGTTGCTACTATTATTATAATTGTTGTTGTTGTTGTCGTCGTTGTTGTTGTTGTTGATGTTGTTGCTGTTGTTGTTTTTGTTGTTAGCTGATTATTTGTATTGTTGTTATTTTTCCCATATTTTTATTACTTCAACTGCTGTTGCTTTTTATCGGCTATTGCTATACGCTACCGTTAATGTTGATGAACTTGTTGCAGTCTGTTGTTGTTGTTATTATTATTGTTGTAGTTTGTTGTTGTTATTATTGTTGTTGTTATTATTATTGTTGTAGTTTGTTGTTGTTGTTATTATTATTGTTATTGTTGTAGTTTGTTATTATTGTTGTAGTTTGTTGTTGTTATTATTGTAGTTTGTTGTTGTGGTTATTATTATTGTAGTTTGTTGTTGTGGTTATTATTATTGTAGTTTGTTGTTGTTGTTATTATTGTTGTGGTTTGTTGTTGTTGTTGTTGTTGTTGCATTTGCGTCCCGACACCTTCGTTCATTTATCCATTTAGGCGAACCTTTGGCAACTACACTTAGAAGAGGATAAGAATAAAAACAAGAAACAACGCAATCTTTGATGTGTGCCCGTGTGTGTTTGTTTGTGTTTGTTTATGTGTGTGTGTGTGTGTGTGATTTAAATGTATATATATGTGTGTTTGTAATATAATATAATAATAATATTTATATAAATTTATATATATATATATATATATATATATATTTATATTTATTTAAATACATGTCACTTGAATATATTTTGCTTGTTAGTGTTAACGTGTATATCTATAACATTTTTTGTTACAGCTTTGTTATTTATATATATATATATATATATATATATATATATATATATATATACGAATCGGTAGCTATTTCGAAAAAGGTGCATAGATTTAATTTTAAGGTTTTATAAAACTGCGATGAAATTAATAGCAATTATTTTAAAATAATTTATAAATTAAAGTTATATTTAAACCTTTTCCAGTTATATTGTCAATAGAATAGCAACGTCAAAGGCGACGACGACAACGAAGCAACAACAACAGAGATAAATTATTTATTGAGCGAGTCTTCCTTTCATGTGCCTTTCATCATCCAACAACAACAACAACAACAACAACGACACTTAACAACAACAACAACACTTAACAATATCAACAACAACAACAACAATACGACATTTTCAAAAGAAACAAAAGAACGCCATCGTCGAACGTTATTCGTGACGTCATCAGCAAAAACATTTCTAAGAATGAAATCCTCTGCAGAGTCTGCCGAAATGGCAATGACGTCACCATCCACAACAGCAACAACAACAACAACCTCATTGCTACTAGCCCCGACAACATTGGAAACAACAGCGTTTTCATCGGCCTTACTTGAACGAAGAAAGAACAAAAAAAATTTACCCCTTCTGAATTTGACCTGCACTACGAAAAAAGATCACACGTCGACCACAAAAACCAGTGCGTCTGTTTACTACCAAGACGGCCAACGCAAAGATGGCGACGCTCAGAACGGCAGCGACCAAATAATCTTTTCAGCGCTAACAAGCGATTCGCGTTGCAATCTCTCGCCAACACAAACGCGTAATATTAAATACGATAGTTCTCACTTACACCAGCTACATCAACAACTACAGCAGCAGCAGCAACAACAACAACAAGAACATCAACAACAACAAACTTTTCTCAACAGCTATATAAACGATGACGAACTAAAAAACGTCATACACAATGGCGGCAGTGGTAACATCAACTACAACAACAGCAACCGCTTCAGCAACACACCATCAACAACAACATTTCCAATAAAAGTTCTCCATGGTTTGTACCTGGGCAATCTACAAACATCCGCCGACTTGAATACACTGCAAAAATTGAACATCTCGTTAGTCTTCTGACACCTGTCGATGCGATTATTTATTATCATGAATATTTTATTTTGAAATAAGCCGATTCATTAGATAGTTGTCATAAAAACTAAGAGATTAATAAACGTTCATTAATTAACGTTAATTAATGATAATTGAGTCCACTATGCTGACCCAGATACATAGTAAACGTCACCTCTGACCTGCCTAACGAATTCGAGAACCGAGAAGAGTTCAAGTACTTGCGAATACCGATCACAGACTGCAACTGGTCGCAGGATATGGACCTTCATTTCGTCAATGCCATCAAGTTTATCGGTTAGCGAGTGTTCGCTGAATAAACTCGGAACGGTTTGATTCCATTTGTCACGATATGGTTGGCTCTATCTAACTAATCAACAAACATCATCAGGCTACCGATAGCCAAAATAATTTTTTTCATTATTTTAATTCACCTCACCACCATTAAATGACCACACATCCAATCAACGCTCTTCACCCTCTCCACCATCGAATGACCACAAACGCCCCTCCACCAACCAATGCGCAGAGGAAGGCCTGCAAAACCAGCGTAACGTTCTCGTGCACTGCATAATGGGCATGAGTCGTTCTGTGGCGATCACCCTAGCCTACCTCATGAAATCGCAGAGGTTCCAACTGGACGAGGCCTATGATTTCTTGAGGGGGTTCAAATCCAACATCAACCCCAACCTCGGCCTCATGGAGCAACTGCAAAGATTCGGGTCTAAACTGGATGGGATGAACGAAGGTCTTGAACGGTGTCAAAAGTATCTGATGATGATGATGATGATGATTATGAAGGAGATGATGGTGATGATGATGATGATGATGATGATAATGACGGTAATGGTGATGATGATGATAATGACGGTAATGATGATTATAAAAGAAATGATAATGATAATGATGATGAAGGAGATGATGATGGTAATGATGATGATGTTTAGTTAACTAATTAAATGATCGTAATGTGTTCACTTTGAACGAACGAAGAATCAACAGAGTAGAGACACAGTATGTTATACATATACTTGAGCAACTGTACACACACACAACGTATCAATTCGGACGCCGAAGATGGTATAGGAATACCGAAAAAAGCCTTTCTATTCTATCATGCTTATAATAAATAAAAATTTTGGTTTCGAACTCAAGAAACTTGACAATGATGATTTACGATCAACCGTTAGAAAATTGAAAAACTAAACAAGAACTAACTAACGCGGAACATGCTGTCATTTTCATCAACAATTGCATATTTTATATATATATATATATATATATATATATATATATACACTAAAATTCAACATTAAACTTCAATCGCCAGACTCAACAGCTGCGTCTACAACTACTGACTTATCAACAGCAGCAGCAGCAACAACGACAACACAAACATCTCATCACATGACTACCACAAGCTATCATCATCATTGTCACATCAACAACAACTACAATAACGACAATAGCGGCAACATCAACAACCACAGCTGCAACAACGGTTATATTAATTACTACAATGACGACGACATCAACAACTATCGCTGCAACAAACACATTGCTACTACTTTAGGTTCTGAAACAACAACCGCAACAGCGCCAGCAACAACAACAGTAACAACAGCCGCCGCTTCTCTAGACTCAATAATCACGCCACTAACAAGCAGTAATAGCTGCTGTAGTAACGACTTTCAAAATATAGAACAACAACACCAGCAACAACAACAACAACCTCAAATCGTTTTCAACTTCACGTACACGCCGCCCTCGACGCCACTACACCAGCTTCATCTGTAGTCTTCTATTTTTGGATAAAAAATATTATTATGAACATTTTTCTACAGTTTTGACGTCATTTTTTAATATTTTTCCAAGCAGAAACAATTTTTTCGTATTATGTGATTATATAACTACACTCTGAACCGACATTCTACACCGTATACATACCGCTAATTCAGTTTATTGCAAGAACATTTGCTGCTGTCCTTGAGATTTTTGACACGTAAAAAAGTGATCCTTAAATCTTTGCGTCCTTATATATATATATTTTTTTAAATTTATTCATTGAAAATAAATTTATTATCAATTAAAATAAATTTATTATAAATTATATTAAATTACGATCACATTTTCTCATAGTTAACTTTCAAAAGCTACAGCAAATATGCGTAAGTCCACGCATCGCATACGTTTGCTTGCGAAAATCCGGGATCTCTGTACATTTGAATCCAGGTCACCGCAGCACCAAGACCAGGCGCCTTAACCATTGTACTATCTTATATTGTAAATAATAATAATCGTTATTGTGTAATAAATAAAATATTGATATTATTTTTATAATTGCTGATGTGAGATGTGTGATAAGGGAGGACTTTTATGCTTTTTATATAACCCCTGATGAAATATGTTTTTTAAAGAGCTTAAAAACATAATAAATGGAAATAACGTCATATTAATAATGTGAATACTGTTCAATATTGAAATTTTATGATTGGACAAAAAGACGAACCTGCTTTTAAATCCACCATTCATTCATTCATTCATTCATTCATTCATTCATTCATTCATTCATTCATTCATTCATTCATTCATTCATTCATTCATTCATTCATTCACTCGTTCATTCACTCGTTCATTCACTCGTTCATTCACTCGTTCATTCACTCGTTCATTCACTCGTTCATTCACTCGTTCATTCATTTACTAGTTTATTTATTCATTAATTCATCATTCCTTCACTCGTTCATTCATTCATTCATCATTCATTCACTTGTTCATTCATTCGTTCATGCACTCATTCATTCAGTCAATCAATTGATAATAATACAAAAATGTGTGTGTGTGTGCGTGTGTGTGAGCGTGCGTTTGTTCATTTATTTCTGTATATACTTTCAACCTTGAATGGAACTACTTTTGTAAATAGAATCAATACATTTCGCATGTTTTACCCATTTTAAAAGAACATTTTAAACATATTTTAAATTATTTTCTTATTTGTTTTTTAAGTTTTTTTTCAACTTCTCTCTCTCTCTCTCTCTCTCTCTCTCTCTCTCTCTCTCTCTCTCTCTCTCTCTCTCTCTCTCTCCTTAACTGTCTTTCTCTTTCTTATCAAATTTTACACTTTTTAGCCTTCCTTGTCATTCTTGATTTTAATAAATGTTATAAAAGATATTATTATAATATAAATAAACGTCACATGGTTTTATTTGATATTTATTTTATAACAAAAAAAGTTATGAAAAAAAACAAAGAAATGGTTTTAATATTATTTTTTTTATTTTCATAGTCGGCTTTCACACCCGAATCTTCTTACTTTTCTCTTTAGTCTCTCTCTCTCTCTCTCTCCTCTCTCTCTTTTTCTCTCCATCAGTCTATCTAATATTTTCTATTTCTTATTTTCCTTTATCTTTCTCTCTTCTCTCTCTCTTACTACTACTACTACTACTAATAATATTATTAATAAAGTATTGTTCTTTCATACGTCAAACATTAGTTGTGCTAATGCATTCAAATATTAATGTTGTTAACTGCCTGTTAGTCTATATTAATTGCATTGCATCATAAGAAGAAAATTTTTGAGATGCTTGTTGCACATTCATTCATTGATCCATTCATTCATCCATTCATTTATACATCCATTCATTCATTCATCCAACGAACGTTCTACCTATCCCTTTATCCGTCATATTTTCCGTGTCTTAATTTGTTTGTTTGTTTTTGTTAATTATTAATTTATTCATTTGTAAATATTCTTTGTTTTGTTTTGTTTGTTTGTTTGTTTGCTTGTTTGTTGTTTATATGTTGTTCTGTTAATTCGTTTATTGGTTTCCTTTATTAAACATTACTTCATTGAATCTTCGGCTTCACTCAATCAAAATTATATATATATATATATATATATATATATATATATATATATATATATATATATATATATATATATGTATGTGTGTATGTGACTTTACACACTAATACACACTAACATGAAAAAGGTAGCAAAAAATAACGTTTTGTGTGCGAAAGAAAGATGTCCAAGTCCACTCGAAAAAGTTACAGTGTAGAAACGTACACAATTTTGCAATCGGATAAAAAAAATCTGACTCCGTCCTCAAAGAGTTCCGATTCAGACAAAATATCCGATTCCGACTAAGACACTCACTTTTGGCCAAAATTTGACATTCGGTTTCGGCAATTTAGAATATAAATAATACAATTGTATTGTTTGTATGCGCCATTCAAAAAGAACTCATAGGTTATACATATTATAACAGGCCGGATTCACAAATTTATGCAATTATAGTGTGATTAAAATCTGGTTATAATAATATGTATGCTGTCAGAATGTAGTAGGCAGGTATAGAAATATATGAATAAATGCTGTACAGCTAAGTCATGAATATTATATATATTCATGAGTTAAGTAAATATGTATATATTCAATTCAGCATGTACTGCATATAGAATTTGACATAGAGTTATATTTATGTGTGTGTGAGTGTGTGTTTGTTTGTGTGATGTTTTGCTAGATATTTAGTATGTCTAGTTAGACAACTGAATTTCTAAGCAGCCTGATAGCATGTGAGTTTCAGATGTTGGTAGGTAGGCAGGCAGGACTGCTACTAGTTTATTGGTCGGTCGGTTTGTTTGTTTGTTTGTTTGTTAATGACATCCTGTTTTACACACACGCACACACCGCTTGCACACACACACCACGCGCACACACACACGCTCGCGCACATCCATACACACATTTACTTGCGATCTTGATAAACCCATGCACATCCATGTACAGCCACTTACATGCAATTATACATACCAACACGCACACAAATTATTATGAATGAAAAAGACAGACAGAGAGAGAGAAAGAGAGAAAGTGAGAAAAAGAGAGAGCTAGAAAGAATGCAATGAGTGGAGTAGTAATATTTACAAAAGGATAATTAAACAGATAAATTATTTGCTATAATGTTTTTATGGATATGTATATATTTATAATTATATATATTATATGCATTCATGTGTATGTATGCGTATGCGTGTGTATTTGTGTGTATGGTTGCATGCATGCATGTTTGGAATGAGATAATCATAGATAAAAAACGGCGCTAAAGAATAGCATTCCATTTTTATAAAATAAAATAATTTATAACAAAGATTTAAATATGTCCTTAGGCGTTTCTTAAATTCCAAGAGCGTTAATAACGATTGACGAAGTTCATCTGGCAGTTCATTCCAAAAAGTCGGTCCTGAAATGGCAAAATCTCTATTTCCAGTTTTCAATTTTGTTTTTGGTACATATAATTTATTTGAACTGGAAGATCTCAATTGCCCATGAGTTCCCAAGGAAGAAATTTTTATTTATTTATTTGACAGGTACCTAGGAGCTAGATTTTTTAGGCATTTAAACACCATCATCCCTAATTTGAAAAAGATTTTTTTCTTTATGGGACGCCAATGCAACTCCCGTAAGATTATAGAGGCATGGTCAAACCTTATACCACCAACAATAATTTTCACAGCCTGATGCTATGCTACCTGCAACTTCGAAATTCATTTATCCAATATTCAGTATAAAAGACAGTCGCAATAGTCCAATCTAGTGCTGATAAATGCGTGCATCTGTGACGTGAGAGCATCTTCGTCTAAAAACTTTCTTATTTGACAAATCTGGCTAAGTTGGAACAACTCTTAACAAAAAAAATAAAACAATTCTTGTGAACCCATTGCAAAACTTGAATCGGTTTTATAGTCTGAACTTGTAACCGAGCTTTAATATTCAATTCTACACCCCCAAATGTTAACTGAGGAAGGTTTAACTTGTGATATTTGTTGCCATGTACCAATCCATATTATCTGTGTTTTTGTTGGGTCTAGCTTTAGTCTGTTTCAACCAAGCCAGATGCCAACATCATTTATGCCTTTAGCCAATAAATTCATCGTGGCAGGTATCTTTGACGGAGAAGAAGCTACGGATACCTGAATACCATCAGCATAGGAGTGGCAGTGGTAGCCAAATCGACGAATAAAATCTACGTAATATATGTATATATATAATATACATATATATGTGTGTGTTTGTGTGTGTGTGTGTGTGTGCGTGTGTGTTCGTATATATGTTTCTGCCTAAACAATCACCCGTATATATCTGTATTGAAAAGGTAACGTTTGTTATATATATATATGTTATATATGTTTGTGTGTGTGTGTGTGTGTGTGCGTGTGTGTTCGTATATATGTTTCTGCCTAAACAATCACCCGTATATATCTGTATTGAAAAGGTAACGTTTGTTATATATATATATATATATATATATATATATATATATGTATATATATATATGTGTATATAATATATATATATATATATATATATGAACAACATATATATATATATATATCTATATATACACGTATCTTTTGTCATAAATTATTCGTGCTTTCTTCATCTTATAGTTGTGCTAATGTTATTATAAATGTTATTATTATTGATATTATTGATATTAACATAGTTATTATTATTATTATTATTGTTATTATTATTATGATCATTATTATCGTGTGTACTTTTTTGTGTATTTGTGTGTGCGCGTGTACATTGTGCTGCGTATGTGTGTCTCCTCTAGGTAAGTGAGGTACGTGGCAGATTTGAAAAGAATATTTAATACAGTTACTCAATTGTTATAGGTATAAACACACATATAATTCATAAACTACACACACACACACACACAAACACACACACACACACACACACACATATATATATATATATATTTATATATATTTATATACGTATAAATATATAATATTTGACATTTGACATTTTTGTTTCATCAAATCGAAACAAAAAAAATCAAAGAAAAGATATCAATGAAAAGAAATGATCTGGAAATCGAAAAGAAAATATGGTTTTCTTGTAATGATTACCAGTAATAATTGTAAAAATGAGAGAATATTTTAAATATTTTAGTACATGTAAACTAACATTCATATTACAAATTCTAAAAACACTAAAAATGGAATCAAAACTATTAAGTAATCAACTCTTTTACATTTTTATCAGAATGTCGTTTGTAATTAAAACACAATTATATATATATATATTTCTTCTTCTTGATCATATAAAAATGCGCATATAAGTTGAATTAAATATGATGAGCAGTTTTATTAAATCTTGTATATAATATATATATATATATATATATATATATATATATATAGTTCATTTGATGTGTGTGTATGTAACTATATAGGGTTTTATATATGGTTTATCTATGTTCTATTGAAATTTAAAACGCTCGTTGTATGTGTGTATGTATGTACATATAATAAATTTAAGTAATAAAATGCTCAATTTATTCAATTCATTTTATTAATATTAATCTTTTAATAAATGTGACTGAACGTAAGATGGCGATGATCTCAAATAATGATAAGTTATAAATAACTCATATTGTCATATACACTGATGACTAAGTTTAGTAAACTCAAACACATAAGTAAAAATTTTATTTAGTAGTATTAATTTCTAACTCAAAAATTGTGAATGAACCTATATTGATTTAGCTTCTAGTATTATAAAGTTATAAGTGCTACGTAATATTTGCGATTTAATTTACACACGCGAAATGAATAAAAACGTTAATAACCTCTTACACAACAACGAATACAATAACAATAACAACAACAACAACGACAACAATAATAATAACAACAATCCCAAGAAAACAGTTTTCGCAAAAAGCGTATCCCAGGCGCAAAACAACAACAACAACAACGACGTCATCGAACTCCAGCCAATCAACAACAATAACGAAGACGATGACGTCAACAATGCCTTCATCAACGCCATCAACAACAACAGAAGCAACACAAATAACGACACAAATCGTCAGACGGCTCCGGCCAACAAGACAACATCTAGATATATCAAACAGCAGTCCAACATTCGGCACACCAATAAGGCAAGGCAAAACTGGAATAACGTTAAAAAGTCTGTATAGTTATTATTATTATTATTATTGATGTTGTTGTTATTATTCTCATTATTATTATTGTTGATGTTGTTGTTGTTGTTCTCTCGTCGCTAAAAAATCATGCAGTTGTTAAGAATGAAACTTTGTGGGGTTTTAATTAACTAAAAGGAGGAAATGGAAAAAATCTTTATGGGAAAAATCCAACAGCAGCATGCAGAATGACCCGTCACTGGCGTATTAAATCGTCAAAAGTGGACTAACATGAAATGAAATCTCAACCATATTAAGGTAACTAAAGTATCAAGGATTTTTCTAATACGATTCGATCGATAAAAGACCACATCCAGGTTACGAAAAGTAATAAGCACTGGTCCAAATCAGCAACCAAATTAACAGAGATTATTATTAAAATTATTAAATTTTATTAAAATCCTATTAATAATAAGTTTGTATTAATAAATATTAATAATAATAAAATCCTATTGAAATTTTTAAAAACACCTCAAACAACAACTGTCAACAAACTGCAAGTTCTTCATGTGGGTTAAGTCAACTAACCCGTAATGCCCTTTATGCAACACCAAGTAAACAAACAGACAAACAGACAAACAAACAAGAAGACAAACAAACAAACAAAAAGACAAACGAACATACCGACAAACAAGTTTTATAAAACCACGGTTTAGCCATAGCACTGGAAAGAAATTTACATCATTACAGCAGAATTCTCAACCGTAATCGTTAACAATATCAAATCGTGTTAGAGCCGGACTTTTTGCAGATCACTATGGCACCCATCCGACCAGACATCGCCATGCTCAACATTGACACAACCGAGTTTCCATTGTTATTATTGTCATCATTTTTAAAAAGTTGTTGTTTTTATTGTTTTTATTTCTGCTGTTATTGATGATATGAATGGTTTTGTTATTTTTATTAAAAGTTTCAAGTGTTGAAACTTTTGAAGTGATGTGGTGTTGCCACTACTGTGATTTGAATGAATAAGTATTTTTTATATTATAGTGTTAATAGTGATAATGCTGTTAACGAATAGGTGACTGTTCGTTTTTTATTTTTAGAATAGTGTTTTTGTTCACACACACACAAACACACACACACACACACACACACACACACACACACACTGACAAACCCACATACACATTAAAGCATGCAAATAAAAACCAGCATGAAAAGTATAGAGTGATGAACATGATGGATTTTCACACAACTGAACATATACTGAAAATTAATTGACTTACAAACACATACACAGACACCACATACACACACATACCACACGAAGGCGGACGACACAAACACATACGAACACACAAACAAACACACGCACACAAACACACACGAACATACACGAACATACAAACAAACACACACACACGAAACAAACACACACACACAAACATAAAAACACGCATACACACACACACACATAAAAACACGCATACACACACACACACACACAAACATACAAACATTGATAAAATGTCACTTGGTAGAAAAAGAGGAACTATTTTTATAGTTTAAAAGCCGTAAATTCGTTTATAAATGTGTGTGCGTAATTGTTTG
>NW_008704170.1:464088-505568 GCF_000326865.2 Helobdella robusta | reverse complement strand
ACGTCTTCATCGTCATCATCTTCACCATCATCTTCTTCATCATCATCTTCATCTTCTTCATCACCACCTTCATAAGGAGCGTCAGTCAGAACATAGTGGGCTTTTTTGTTCCACCGGAGAGCACAACAAATGCAGCTGACATATGGAAGGCCAGAGCTAGACGAATGCATTGCAAGAGTCTCGTGCTAAGAAGTGGTAAACAACCACAGCCACAACCACATCAACTACAGCCACAACAACCACATCAGCAGCTACAGCAGCGGCAAAGTGAAAGACAATATAACAGCTTGTACGATTATTTTATTGTTGTTGTGTTTGCTGTTGTTGTTGCCGTATGTTTGTTGTTGTTTGTTCTTGTTGTTACTGCTGTTTGTTGTTGTTGTTGTTGGTGGTGGTGATGATTGATTTGCTTGTAGCCTCTACTACATTTTCAAATTTGTCCAAATTTTTCACATGTCTTGCTGTTCCATTGTTATATTTTTTTGTCGTTCATATTGGTGTAGTGACGTTCGTTGCGTGCTGTGTAGTGTAGCACGTACG
Organism: Helobdella robusta; assembly: GCF_000326865.2. Taxonomy (NCBI): domain Eukaryota; kingdom Metazoa; phylum Annelida; class Clitellata; order Rhynchobdellida; family Glossiphoniidae; genus Helobdella; species Helobdella robusta. The sequence continues at coordinate 505,028 of NW_008704170.1, read as the reverse complement.
AGACATGCATATTGGTTTTTAAAGTATTTCAAATTCTTCCTTCCAGCAAAGGAGGTCATCCTTACGCTGAAGCAGCTACGAGCATCTTAAAAGGAAGAGGGCTGGACGCTCTGCTTGACGACATGGATCGTGTAGCCGATGACGACGGAATAGATAAAAAATGGATTTGCAGATCCCACAGCGAATACCCAGGAATAGCTAGGTTGCTTTCACGAAATTGTTACCCTAATTTAACCTAATGTACCATATCAAAATTGTAAAAGAAAACTCCTCACTGTCATATAATAAAGGTTGAAGTTAAATGAGGTTCGCACATACTGTTGGTCGCGTGCATGTGCTTTCTATAGGCCGAAACATACAACCACACATTGCTAAAATTGTCCAATAATAATTCAAATAAATTCAATGTTTGAGAGTTTAAATTATTTTTGTTTTTAATAAACATTATAATTAATTAGTTAGTTTATTAATTAATTTTATGTTGGTAAAAAAAATTAATTTTAATAAACATTATAATTAATTAACTAGTTTATTAATTAATTTTTAATCTTTTTTGCCACAAAAATTCAGTCGCCAGCAGTCGCACATATCGACGGCAAGCAGCAGTAGGAGAATGACGCGACCACTGCCCACTCCTCGTAACGTCAAAGAGTCAGTGTTCAAGATGGCGGTTGACGGCATTAAGTATTTAGCTGTTAGTATATAAGTGTATTGTGTGTATGTGTATGTATGTGTGTGTGTATTTGTGTAAATATTATTACTGCTTGTTCACAGAGAGGAACGTCAATGGTCCAACCTCAGTCAGCTGACTATAGAGGATCGGTGAAAAACCGGAGCATTGCTCCATCTGCGAGAAAAAGTGTCAGTAGAATACTGTACCGAGTCGTATCGTTATAATATTGTATTGTATTATAACTCTGTCATATTTTATTATGTGGTATCGTAATTGTATTGGGCTGAATTGTATTATACTGTATTGTATTGCATTGTGTTTTATTGCATTGTATTGTATTGTATTGTATTGTATTGTACTGTACTGTACTGTACTGTACTGTACTGTACTGTACTGTACTGTACTGTACTGTACTGTATTGTATTGTATTGTATTGTATTATATTGGCTTGCTGCGGCGTGTTATCTTACTGCACTTTGTAACCTCAGTCTCAAACTTCATCATCGCCTTTCTTCCTCAAAGGTGACGGCATCAGTCAGTCAGGAAGATCTAGTGGATGATGAATTCTATAATGTGGCCTACCCTACAAGCCCCCCTCCACGTCCCCCCTATCAGTCTCTATTATCCGCGAAGCTCCTCGATCGATTGGAAGAAAATGATGATGATGAAGAGGATGATAATGAGAGGTGGTTTGTTGTAGTTGTAGCAATTGTAGTAGTTGCAGTGGTTGTAGTAGTTGCAGAAGTTGTAGTTGCAGCTGTTGTAATAATTGCAGCAGCTGTAGTAGTTGTAGAACTGCATCAGTTGTAGTAGATGTACCTGATTACAGATTACAGCGTTTTTTTGAATGTTGTTTTGTTGATTGCTGGTAAGATGATTGATGTCAATTAACCGCTAAGTCTCTAACGTAATATAGTGTTGATGTTAGTTTTTTTGTGTCGTTGTAAATTAGTTGAGCTGTTGTTGTTGTTGTTTGTTGTGTTGTTGTTAGTTAGTTGAATTGTTGTTCTGTGTTAATAGCATAATAGCAATTAATTAATTAACTAATTAAATCAAAACATTAAATAGAGATTACAGTTAATAAAGTTAACTCAAAATTCATCCTAATTGAGCTGTCGTTAAATACATGGCAATTAAACAACCAACTATAGACCGTCTTACAGCAACACCCTTTACGACTACATGGACAACGTCGGGATAAAAAGTTCAAAGTCAGAAAAGTCACAGTCGCCACAGCAGTCGCCACCACCGCCACCGCCACCAACGTCCCAACAATCAAAACGTCCACTTTTTGTCACTTTTTCAACTTCAAACCCCCCACATCCGCCTGCAACAACTGCACCGGCAACAACAATCTCATCGGACCAATTACGTGAAAGGGGATTTCCAACTGGTATAAATAGGGAAAAGGTGGAAAAACCCAAAATTGGCGATAATGATCGTGATGATGATTTTGAAGATCTTTTTAGGGAGAAACAAGCGACGCCATCAAAAGGAGGAATGGAAGAAGATTTTAAGCATGGAGAAAAGTTTGTGCTGGTATACGCGCGTGTGTGTGTACGTGTGTGTGTGTGTGTGTGTGAGAGAGAGAAAGAGAGAGAGAGAGAGAGAGAGAGAGAGAGAGAGTTTGTGTGAATGTGGTGTGCTGATGTACATGTGTGTGAGTGTTTGTACGTGACACGAGTGTGTTTATGTGCTTTATAACTCAGCGTTATCGTTAGTGAAGTAATTTTTTTTTTTTCGTTAAACATTTCATCTCAGTTCAATCAAAAACTTTTAAAAAGACGTAAGAAAAAAACGGCCGCGAAAGTTAGCGCTGGAGACTTTCTGCTGGCTGATTCAAATAACTGGGGCAGGAGGATGCCCGATGACGTCATCAACAATCTGCCAGACAACGGAAAGAGACAGTTCGCCATCGGAATTGTCGGAGAATTTTTGGGTCGGATTTTCTGAATTTTTTTTTACAAAATATAAACTGTTAAACTGAAATTTTTTTTATGTACAAGCGTTATACGCACTGCGCTATCGTTATAATGTGAATTATTATTATCAATGTCATATTATTCACTTATCTTATCACCTACCACTCAATCTTCTAATCAATCAGGAACGAATTACAAAGAATCTGGAATTACCCGAGAAACGTTGGACCAATTGGAAGAGATGCAAGACTACCGGCCCTTCTTCACTTACTGGGCGACGTTCGTGCAAATCATCATCTTCATCATCGCAACATCTGTCTATGGGTTTTCCCCGCTCGGGTTTTCCGAGACTCCGATATTCGCAGAGGTTTCGGTTCCGTTTTTGTTCATTATCTTACTATAAATTAAATTTAAATACTTGGTGGTTTTATTTGCGAATGAAGATCTTAAAATTGATTTTTTTATTGTAATCCAATTTGATTATGAATTAAAAAACTTTACTGATGATTAATAGATAGATGGATGGATAGATAGATAGATGAAAGGATGGATAAATGAAGGAATTGATATATGGATAGATGAATGGATTGATAGATGGACGGACGGACGGATGGATGGATGGATGGACGGACGGACGGATGGAATGATGGATAAATAATAAACATCAATTTTCAAGGTGCGAACAGTCAGTTTGGCCATAGAGAAAGTATTTTACAACGAGAAGAACAACATGTGGATTGGTCCAAAGCAGGTTGGTTCACGTTCATCATCTTCATCACCATCATCATTATCATTATTATTTTTATTATTATTATATTATTATTGAGATAGAAGTACTTTATAACCAATTTGAATGCATCACCGTTTAGCCTTAAACAATGAGCATTGTGGTTTTTGGTTTTTATTGAACATTATCACATTTTTAATTACTTTTTTCCTTTTTAATTTTAACGACTTTGGTTGAAATAAAAGAGTTTCCATCATCATTATAATGATTATTATTATTATTTTTATTATTATTATCGTCATTATCATTGATGTGACCACCATCAACAAAGCAACGTCAAAATCAAACTCTCTTTACCATTGCCAACTTACTGGTCATCATCATCACATCATCACCATCATCATCATTGTGGACATCATTAACATTTTCAACCCTATCACCATTACTTCGTTATCTCTCGTGGACATTATCATTTCAACCATCATAATTTCATCATTATGCTGTAACACACACACACACACACACACACACACACACCTGCACTACGTAATAACAAACACACGCACACGCACGCGCGCACACACCACCATTATTACGGACATCATTATCATTTTAACCATTATCACCACAAAATGACCGCAGGCCGACTTGATCCATCTCGGAGCCAAGTATTCACCATGTATGAGGCGAGATGCAAACGTCGTTGACAGACTCAACATGGACATTGAGGAGGTACTGAAAAATTATGACCATGACCCTGACTTGATGTTATTTTTAATATTAATTATTGATATTATTAATATTAATATTATATTATTATTATTACAATATCATTATTATGATCAGTCATATTATCATAAATATTCTCACGTGTAGGAGGAAGAGACGGGCTGTTGCTCGTACAACGACGGTTCAGGGTGTGTCCAGCTTAGCTCTTTGAGATGTCCAGTATGTTTGTGCGTGTGCGCGCGCGTACGTTTGCGCGTGTGTGTATGTTTGTGTTTATGAGAACGTTTGTCTTTGTGTGTGTAGTGTGTAGTTTATGTGTGTAGTTTGTAGTTTGTGTGTGTGTGTGCGTGAGTGTTTGTGAAAATGTTTGCCTCTGTGTACGTGTGTGTTAGTGTGTGGTGTGTAGTGTGGCGTGGCGCTTTTATGACACCCAATCATCATTAATTATATTCCTATTCTTATTAATATTCATTGATTGGAATGAAATATAATTATTTAATTCAGGGGTAGGTAAACCTCTTGCCGTGTGGGCCACATTGAGAATATTTTATCTTAGAAGGGCCGCATATGTACTTGTGTACTAACCCTTTGGCCGGGAGGGCAACATTGAGAATATTTTATCTTTGAAGGGCCGCATATGTACTTATGTAATTAAGTAGCAAATTTTTTCGACCCGGGAGAGTATTTTTTTAAGATTTGTGGCTCCTTTTTTTCTCTTTTTTAGTCATAACGTCTGGCTGACGATCTTTTATTTGGCAAACAAGGCCTTGTTGGCTCTAGTTTGTCTACCTCTGAGTTAGCTGATCAATTAATTTTACCGATAATGTTAATTCACACGTATATTTTTATATTTATTTTTATATTTTTATTATATTTTTTATTTTTTTTAATATTTTTATATTATTATTATATTTATTTTTATATTTTTATATTTTTTATCTCTATCAGAAGACGTTGGCTTCCTGGTACAATAACACAGTGTGCGGTCTCGATCCAGAGTAAATGGCCCAAGCATGCAATAATTTATTACAATAATTATTATATTATGAAAATTATATTATGTTAATATTTATTATTATTATAATTTAATTAAAAAATTTTTTATTTAGATCGTCGTCGTCGTCATTATTATATCACGTCATAAATCTTTTTACAACCTATCGCTTCAAATTTGTTTTGAGTTTGAATTTTTGAAATTTTCTCAATTTTTTTAAAAATTATCAATCAATTAACTCATTTCATTATTCAATCAATCAATCAATATTTTGTTTGTTCGTTCATTTGTTCGTTCATTCATTCATTCATTCGTTCATTCATTCGTTCATTTGAATCGTTGCAGCTACTGCAGTAGCGCCAGCGTGCTGCCCACAATGTGGCCAAAGAACAACATAACCGAGTGGCCGGTTGGTGTAGGCGTTTGATTGAGATTATCGCTAATAACAACAATAACAAAATTAATAATAAAAAAATAATAACAGAAAATATTGTAATAGTAATAATAATAATATTAATATTTTCCCGGCTTTCTCATCACTATAACATAAGCTATTAATTCTTTTAAGTAATAATATAGAAATTTATTCAAATTAGTGTAATGTACGTTACTTAAGATATGCCAGGAGGTTCCATTGATACCCCCGAACGGCCCGAAGCACATGACGTGTGAGGTGGTGGCCAGGCCCTGTTGTGTCGGCATTCATGGCCAGTGCATCATCACCACACCGGCCTACTGCGCCTTTCGTGGGGGGTACTTTCATCCCGAGGCTAATCTCTGTTCTCAGGTTGGTTTCTCAAATTTAGTAGCTAGTCGGTTGGTCGGTTTGTTGGTTGATCGGTTGGTTGGTCGGTCGGTTTGTTGGTCGGTCGGTCGGTTTGTTGGTCGGTCGGTCAGTCGGTCGATTGGTTGGTTGATTGGATGGTAGGTAGGTTAGTTGGTTGCTCGGTCGGTTGTTTGGTCGGTTTTACAATCGATTTGTCGGCCAGTCGATTCGGTTCAGTGGGTAGGTCGGTTGAATGGTTTGATATATCAAAAATTAAATTTTATCAATATAAAAGAATAGAATATTCTACTATTTTATTGTTATGTCCACAAGCATTTCTCGGTAAGCAAATAAAAGTCATGATGATATTTTATATTATATAGGTATGTTAATACTAAGGGCTGTTAAGAATTTTAAAATATTGTATCGCTACGACCAAAGCAAATACTTTTTTAACTGTTTTGCCGATACCCATTCATTTGAAAAGTATCGCCGGTAATGCCAATACTTTTGCATTATTTAAACAGTGCTACCGAAAAATAACTAATATAATTTATCTATTCTAATGTTTTTAACAGTTAATATATCACATGGAAATGACCTCAAAGACAATTAGATTGTGGGAATCAGCCGAGAGAAAATAACTTTTTAAGAACAAACATGCAAAAAGCGGCGAAACTTAATACTAAATCCCAAATTTGAATCCCAAATTTAAATCTCAAATTTAAATCTCAAATTTAAATTCCAAATTTAAATCCCAAACTCCAAATGAAAAACGCGTCAAGCTCTGATCATTGAAATAATCATTAATAAAAATATAATCTTTTGACGATCATATATTTTGACATCGGGATCGATTTTGTACTATCTAAAAAGTATCGGCACTATCAAGTTGGATACCTACTCGCCATCAAAAGTATCGCCGCTACCAAAGCCAATACTGAAAATGTGATATCATATAATTATATCATATCGACAGTACATCGCATCAATATTATTTCATCCTATCGATATTATATCATATATTATCAATATTATGTCATATCATATACCATATATCATATCGTGATAATGTGAAGATATCATTTAAACTAGGTAAAATCATGTCTCAGTGAGATATGCGGCATGTTACCATTCTACAACGAAACCTACCCCAATCAGTTCTACAGACTTTGGACTTCTCTGTTTCTCCACGCAGGGTTTGTTAAAGTTTTCTGTTTGTTCGTTCGTCCGTTCTGCGTTCGGTGCTTGTTCAGTTTGTATTTTACAGTATTTTGGTATTTTTAAATTACATGTCCTTAGCATCATCTTCGTCATCTCCATCATAGAATAATCCGCTCATCATCTTCATCACAGCCCCCATCAGTCACTCACCATCTTCATCAACATTCATCACAACCTTCATCATTCACTCATCATCTTCATCATCTTCATCACACCGGCGTCATTCACTCATCACTCTAAACCAACATTCAATCTTCATCACACCACCATCATTCACTCATCAATTTTCATCATACGGTGAACATTCAGGATACTGCAGCTACTGATAACGATAATCTTCCAGTATTTCATCATGCGAGACATAGAGCGCCTGCTTGGATGGTTCCGCGTCTGCGTCATCTACATCGCCAGCGGAATAGCTGGCAGTCTTGCTAGTGCCATCTTCCTTCCTTATCACGTCGAGGTAGATTTTGAAATTTAGAATTAGCGAATTGAAGTTTGAAATATATTTCATCAGACCAATTGTTGGCATTATTTTTGAAGTTCTTTGACGTCTCTTAAAAAATGTTATTTGGTTTTTTGCATATGTTAACTAAATTTTTTATGTTTTAGACTTTATTTTTCTAAAAATTGAAAATTGAATTTATTGGCATCATCTTTACCACTCCAATCATTATCATCACAATGCCATTATCATCATCATCATCAGCCCCATCATCATCAACACTACCAACCGTCATCATCATCAAAGGCAGGACCTTCCGGTTCTCAATTCGGACTTCTGGCCAGCTTGTTTGTGGAGGTGATATACGGCTGGCAGTTAGGGATAGTGCAATCACCCTGCCTGGTCATCTTCAAACTGACCTCCATCCTCATCTTCCTCTTCATCATCGGCCTCTTTCCATGGGTGGACAACTACGCCCATCTCTTTGGTTTCATCTTCGGCTTCTTCATCTCCTTTGCCCTCATGCCATATGCGGCAGAGTTGAAGATTTTGGGACGGAGAGGTCAAATTTTGTGCATGGCCGCCTGCTCCGTTGTTGTTCTCGTCATGTTCCTGGTCCTATTTATTCTCTTCTACGTCAGCCCCATCTACAGCTGCGACTACTGTCAGTACTTCAACTGCATCCCCTTCACACAGTACTTCTGTAAGAGTATGGAGGTCAAAGTTCACGATAGTAGGGAGTTATGATGATGATAATAATAATAGGATAATGGTGGCAAGATGCTGCTGCGGATGAGATGATGATGATTGTGATCATGATAGTGATGTCAAAAGTAAAATGATAACATTTATATGATAACACTCGTAACAGGTTTTTATCGTGCAATAAATATTCCATTATTCCATTATTCACAGTGATGATGATGTGATGGGTGAAGGTGATAAGGTTGAATGTCAGTAGGATGAATAGTGATGAACACCACATTATAATGCCTGCCTTACTTTATAACATTGCACTTGAATTTTACCAATAGTATGATCAGATTAATTTTCATGATTTATTTACTTATGCTTACTAAATGTTATTAATTTTACTTTTTAATTTTTTTATTATTTTATTAAATAAAACATTCTGAAATTAATTGTCATTCAATTATATTTACGCCTTAACAAATGATTTTATGTGTGTGTATGTGTGTATTGTGTGTATATGCGTGTTTGTGTGTGTTTGTGTGCATGTGTCTATACAAGTTACGTGTTTCGTGTTATTTCACGTATTTTTTTAGATATTTTAAGTTTTTATTTGTGCGTCTGTGTAAGTGTTTAGTTACACTAAAATTACTTTTTAACTTTCTGAAATTTTATCATCTGCCCCGAGAATATTTAGATAGATGTCAACCACTTCCAGATTTTTGAATTCCCAGCATAATGGTAATCACTTACTAAATAAGCAAATAAAATTAAATCCTGATCTGTTTTTTATGGAATAAAAAAAAATTAATAAAAATTATTTTTAAAAAATTTGTTTCAATTTACTAAAAACACGATAAATTGTTTGAAATATTTGGAATAAGTTCAATTTAATTATTCGATGCACAAAATCTTATTAAAATTTACACCAATAAAGTTCTCACCTTTCAATAATTAGGCCTTCTAACAACTTTGATGAATATCTAATGAGATATCACTTTAAAGGGTACCTACTTTACTTCCATTTCAACGTTTTAAATTAATTTTCATTAGTTTTCTACTTTGAAGATCACGTCGATAACAATATTTCAAAGGACTACAAATTACTTTAATAAACTTTTCACAACAAATCAGGCTGGTTATTATTTAAATTTATTACTTAATTGTCAATTAGTACGCCAACTTATTTTGACGGGTAATTATTTGCTTAAACAATTAAGCGAGGCGTCACACAGACCCAATAAAATTTCTTTGTAATTCCAACATTTTCACTTTATGCAGTCGATTTCTTTGATGTTCTTTGATGTTTAGCGACTCAGATTGAATTAATTACAACATTGATCTCTAAGTTTTAATTAAATTAACTTTACAAACATAGACTAATGACTGATTGGCGTGATTCTTTGATGTGTGGTCGGTCCGAGACTATATAAGCGTCCACAGTCTGAAGATCTCCATCAACGAGTTTCCTTTTCAGTAATCTCCACACTTCAGATATTTTAGCAATTTTTGAAAAGTCGCCAAACAGTTTTTGTGATATTTAAAAAAAGAAATTGTCCACTGAATTAATTAACTAGTTAATAATTTTCAAAAGCATCTCGACAAATAACATCCACTAAAGATTGGATCATCCAACGCTTCAAACGAATTTATATTTAAACAACTTACAAACTTGATTTTTAAACGATCAATTATTAAAGAATTAAATTGTCTAACTCTCCGACCTACCTTAACATTACTCAGACATTCTATTAGCCATTCAAATAACTTTTCAAGACATTAAACGTTCAAGCAACTAAACGTGGTAACTCAAGTACGCAAGTCTTAACAAATTTCATTCGCTACATGGCTTCCGCACAGTTTTCCACGTGTAAGCATTGTCCATCCGACAGGCAGTTGGAAATTCCAAAGTCGCAACATCAAAATCAGCAGGATGATGAACTAGTTCAGAAAATGAAACAGCGCAGACATCAATCAAAATCGTTGAGGCATCAACGGAAACAGCATCTGAGAAACAAAACTGAAAATGAGACGAAAGGAAAAAAAGCCGAGAAACCGATGAAATATCGACATAGATTCGGTCCTCTCATTTGCCAGTATGGAAGTTTGGACGGTATTCACATGAGTTTCAAGCATGGAACATCACTGGTTAGAAGACCTGTCGATAAAAATAATTTTGTAGTCAATGGCAATGGTCAAAATCAAAGTGGTCAGTATCGTGCCACACCTAGTAGTGTATTCTCTAAAATCCACTACAATTACTCAAGAATGAAGTTCACAAATAGCAATTTCGGAAGAAACAATCACAAAATGACAGCGGATGCAAACAACAACAAGGATGACGTCAAAACTAAAAACAAAACCAGCAAATATAACGACAGATGTTACACCAACAACACCAACGACGACACGGACTTCCTCAACATCAACAACAACAGAAGTGTTCTCGAATTTGAAAAATCAGCCGTCATCAGAAAAATTATCTTTGAATCAAAAGATGATCGCGGACTTGAATACGTCGAGGTGCATACGACCTCCAACGTTAACATCGTCGACATCATCAGAAGCGACTTCATCAACCTTGCTCGCAGCAGAAGCAACAATTTCGCAACATCCACACCCATCATCAACGACAAAGAAACAAAAGGCAGCAAGCACAACCAGACTGAAAAATCCAGTTTGTCCAAAAAATGCGGCAGCACGTTTCTCCCACTTAAAGACAACTTCAACAAATTTGACCTTTCAGGCAATGATGAAAAAAGCAAAGCTGAATGTGAAAATGACAAGAAAGAAAACAACATCCCTGTTTTGAATAAAATTAAAAGTGATGATAACATTAACGATAACATTATTGTTCAAACCAATTTTCCAAACAGGATCACCAATGCAGACAAACACAGAAATCCATCGAGCAAGCAGGAGAAGACAATGGAACTCGACATATCCTTGAACATAATGATGCATAAGCTGACGGACAAATGTTTGAAAAATATGGGAAAACCATTTAGTTCATTGGTGCAATATCTGAGCAACAAAGACTGCAACAACAGATCACCATTGACAAAACAGAGCAGATTTATCAAGCGTTTCTTCCTGGCCAAACATCTCGTCAACAGCTGCGAAACTTCCGGATTGTACATTTCCTGTCTCCAATCCTGCTCAGGCAGGTTACTGCTGACATTAGACAGCATCCTTCCCACTTTCAAGGTCAACGTCGATCACGTAGGAGACATTGAAAACCATTTTTATTGGCTGATGAAAGTTACAAGTGATTGGCAGTTAGCGGAAAACTTGAAAAAAATTATGAAAAAAGAAATTGGTGGATCCAAAAAAGTAGAAACTATTGCTAATGGGGACAAAGATCTATTTCCGGTCAGGCACGCCATTTTGAAGGCAGTAAGTCGTCTTCAAAAACTCACAAGATGTGAAAATTTGGGTCGACTTCATTGGGAAATTTTCAAAGAAGGTCATTCATCGGTGCTGGTGTTTGTCAATGAAATTACTGTTGCATCATCACCTCGGCCATCCTTATTTTCTCCCTCATCATCCTCTCCGTCACACTTGTCCTCGTCACCTTTGACCTGGATGCCCATTGGCGACTTATCGTCATCACATTCATCGTCATCTCCATCATCGTCCAAGTCAACTTTATTGAAGTACATAACATTGAAGAGTTTGGACATATTATCAACGAGTGAGCAGCAGCAGATGGAGCAGGGCATGTACATCGGCTACTTGAAGCTGGCAGTTCGTGTACAGGGATTGGATATCCTCGTCTCCAAACAACATCTTTCAAGCCTCCCTTGCATCAAGGTCGACGGTGATGATGGTGATGATTCCGATGAAGATGTCAAGATGGTGGTGAAGTACACCAACGTGTTTGATGATGGAGATGGTGCTTCAATGAGAGACAACAGCTTCAAAAATATGCTACAGACAAAATGCCATCAGCTCATTGATACCGTCACTACAGAAACAGCTGCTTCAACTGAAGCTGTTGAAGAAGAAGAAGCTGATGAACCGACCATTCCAACTGCTCATCGACTCCACAAGTTGACCTTCCCCTTGAAACATCACGTGAACATGACCTTACTCGCGCCACAGGCTTCCCTCGTGTGCTCACCTCTGCAGGGCAAGCTCCCTACTCCTCCGCCATCTTGCACTTACCTCCCATTCAAAACATTTGAAATGCTCCACCTCAACACCTACCAGCCACAAATCTACCGGAAGTATTGCCAGTTGTCGGCCATTTTAGATTTGGTTACGGAAACCTGCAGACGCCGCAAGATACGACTGCAAGATTGTGAGGAGAGCGAATCACGCGACGACAAACTGGCCGAACTGTTGGAGCTTTCTAAAATTCTACAAAGCATTCAACGAGAGATGAATGAAACGTGGACCAAACATCGCTGGATAGGTGACGTCATCAGTCAAGCCCGTCTGACGTCATCAAAAGATTACGTATCGTTGGAAGAGCTCTTTACGAAATAAAGAACAGAAACTGATATAATGGAACCTAATGAGACGAGCACACCTGTTTTTGATTAATTCCATTTCATAATTTCCGTGAACTCTACTTATAATTGTTTTTTTCTTAAATTTTTAAACTTTTTCGTGATTTATTTGCTTATTTTTTGCGATTTGATTATTTTATTTTATCTGCTTGATTTTTTGTGAAAGAAATTAATTTGGTAATAACCTAGCTAACTAGTTACATTTCACAACGTAGTGCAACTAATGAAACACAATACTTAATTAAGGCATTCTTAATAGTTTAAACTCTAAAATACTTAAAATAAAACACGCCACAACACATAAAACGAACGACGATAATAAAAAAATAATCAAAATATGACGAACATTTAAATGGGTGACGAAATGTCGATATATCTGAGAATTAATTAAATAGAGAATTTTTAAAAATAATAAAAAACAAAAATAGAAAATCAGAATAATTTTTAATGAAAAACAAAGCAGAAACTACACACATTACAGTGTATTCCATAATTTTATTTATGAAGTGATTAGAAAAATCGTATCGTATCGAACCAAATCGAACGGAACGCCTTTCGAATCTTCAATACCATTCGATACGATACCATACAACTCGATACGATACGATACGATACTGCTAATTACTTCATAATAGAAATCAGAGAATTTGGATAGATGGCAGATGAGATTCAAAGGTAATGCATTGATGTATACTTCACCGCCTCAACGAACGGTCTCTCATTCTCTAGGTACATTTTGTCCTGATAGTAAAAGTAAAAATAATTAAAATATTTTATTAAAAATGGAAAAATTATGAAAAATAAATGAAAAGAATTATAGATTTCATTTTCAAATGAAAGAAAAGTTACAATTCTAAAAAAAAATCACCCTCGCCGATTCACTCTTCAATTGATTTATCAGCGTCGTGTCTATGATTAGTTTATCACCCTCAGTTCTATCACTATCTCTCGTCGTATTCGTCTCTACGTCATCCTCTTCTCCGTAATTATTCTCCTCCTCTCTCTCCCCGTCAACATCTTCCACGTAACTTTTGTACAGCGTGTTAGTGTTACACTTTCGGCAGACGGCCGTCATTATAATCTGCTCTAACTCTTTTTTCATCTGGATTAATGTCTTTCTATCCTGTGGTGGATGGTGAATCAGTGAATGGAGAAAAAGATGAATGAATAACTGAATAAATGAACAAACGAACGACGGATCGAACGAATGAACGAATGAACGAACGAACGAACGACGGATCGAACGAATGAACGAACGAACGAACGAACGAATGAATGAATAAATCAGTGAATGAATGGATGGATAAATTGATGAACGAATAATTCAATTAACAAAACATATTAACCATTTCAACCAAATTATAAAAACAAATTAACGATTTCAATTCAATTATTCAATTATAAATCACTCAAATATTATTATTTATTATATATTTTTTTACAAAAATGTTCAACTCTGTATAAAAATTCATTTTATTCAAAAATTATCATCCAACCTTAGCCACTTGCTGTTCTCTTCTCTGTAGCAGGTCACTTTTATATTTGTTATCAACAAACTTTTTGTTACATTCACCTTCCTTCATGGATAACTTCTCTTTTTCTATCTCAAATTTCTGCCGATCATATTAAAAAAAATTTAGTTTAATGGTTAAATTAATTGGCGATAAATGTTTAGTGAATAAAATATCTAATAAGTAAAGAATAATTGATTAGGCCGTGATGGTCTAATTAGATGGTTTTATTAGATATTTTATTATCGGTGTTGTTGAAACCTTTGGATACTACATTAAGGGAGGTTAATTATAATTAAATATCATGATTAATTAATTAATTAATTAACTCATTAATAATTAAGAAGAACAATGAACGGATATTTCAAAATTATGAGAGGAATATAATTAACTAGTTAGGACGAATTACTACCCTGTACTTTTCCACAAGCTCTCTGGAACTTTCATTCATCTGCCTGGCCAGACCATCCAACGTCACCCTCCTCTCCACTATCTTCTCCATCTCATCTTCATTCTTTTTCTTCTCTTCCGTAAGTCGTTCCTCTAACTTGTTCAGCTGGTTAGTTCTTATTTCCAGCTCGGTGGTCATCATTTGGAGGGATTTCTGTCTGCTCGTTATCTCGGCCAAGATCTAGGTGACGTGTATATGTGTGGTCAATATGCAAAAAATAATTTAAAAAAGTATTAACAATAAAAATAATAAAAAGAAAAAAGGAAAAGAAGAAAAAGAAGAAATAAAATTAAAAATAATAACAACAGTGTAGCCAAAAGAGCCGAAATAATGAATGAAGCTGAAGTTTGACTGGGATGGCTTAACGAAAACGTGAATATAATAACAACAAACAAAAAACCTACCTGAATATTTTTCAAGTTCGTTTTATCCTCCTCCTCTAGTTTCGATTTCATTTCGATATCGAAACGAGACTTCTCTTCTGCTAACTTCATTCGTTCGCGCTTAATTTCGGCCGCCAGTTCTTGCCGATCAAACAACATTTGGGCCTGTAATTATCAGTTATTACCGTCATTAAGTAAATAAATATCGTATCGTTTCGTATTGTAGTAATTACTGTTTTTTACTCTGTTATCGTTAATCATTTTATCCATCCATCCATTTGTCCGTCCGTCCATCCGTCTATCCATTCATCAATCCATTTATTAGTCCATCTAACTTCCTACCTATCTATCCATTCATCCATCATTCAATCACTCATCCATACTTACTTTCAATCGATCAATCTCCTGTTTCTCAGTTCTGCACCTGCTGGCAAACTCACGTGATTCAGACTCCATCGATTCCCTCTCCATCTTCAACGTGCTCTCCATCTCTTTCATCCGCCATTTTTCCTGGATGGGGTTGAGTGAGTGAGTGAATGAATGAATTGATGGATAGATGGATGGATGGATGGATGGATGAATGGATGGATGGATGGATGAATGAATAAATGGATAGATGGATGTATGGATGAATGAATAGATAGGCTGATGATCAGATAGATGGATCGATAGGTGATGGCAGATGCATGACAGAACTACTAAATAAATCAAATATAAAACTATCAAAAGTGCAGGCTGGCATAAAAGCATATCATAACGTATTAACAAACAAAAGCATTTTCAGTTAGATGGTGGGTAGATCCAAAAAATTAAAAAGAGGTTTGGATGAAAAATATCAATTGCAATTTCAAAACATTTAACATTTTTAAAAGATTCTTAAAAAGGTTTTTAAGATTTAAGATTGAGATTTTTAAAAACAATGAAATAAAAACTTTCTGAAAACTAAACATGACGTCAACCTTCTCCATTTGTTCGTTCTGATTGGCCAGCTGTATTTCCAGCTTGCTTATCATGGCGGCCATCTTGTTTTTTTCATCCTCCAATAACTTCTCTCTTTCATTCAGTCTATCTTCGATTGCTTTTTTGGTGGGTGCAATTAACGAAATAATTTCTGTTTAAATAAATAAATAATATTTGCAACAGATAATAACAATATTAATATTGGTAGTAGTAGTAGTTGTAGTAGTAGTGTACTTGTAGTAGTGTAGTAGTGTAGTAGTTGTAGTAGTAGTAGTAGCAGTAGTAGTAGTAGTAGTAGCAGTAGTAGTAGTAGCAGCAGTAGTAGTAGTAGTAGTAGTAGTAGTAGTAGTAGTGATGAGGAATAAAAATGATAATCATAATAACCACAATGATATATTTTACCCTTAAGGTTAGTAGCTTTCTCAGTGATGACGTGCCCCTTTTCAATGTCCAACATCTCTGCTCTCGAACTGACCTTGTCCTTGAGGTCATCAAGGCCGTTTATGTTGACCTCCAAGTGTGTCAAGGCTTGATCTAGTTTCCTGATTATGAATTTTCAATTTTTCACATTTTTTTTATTGGAATTTTATTTCAACATAAAATTTTGAAAAATGGTAGGAGCAGTAGTAGTAGTAAGGAGCCTTGCCATCATACAACTTTTATTAGTAGAAAATTTGATGATTGAAATTTCAGGAAATGCGCGCTATATAAACATAATTGATAGTTTAATTGGTTTAAATAATTGGTTGATTAATTGATTAAATGTATTCTACTAATTATCTTTTCTTGACGAAGTGCGTTGAAAAATTTTTAATTATCAGTTTATTATAACTACTACTCGCTCAATCACTAAAAAATCAAATCAACTAATCAACCAACCATTCAACCAACTAGTCAACCAACCAACCCACCAACCAACCAACCAATCAACTAGCCAACCAGCCAACACGCTAACCAGCCAACTCACCAACAAACTGACCAGCCAACTAACCAACCAGTCAATCAACCAACCAACCAACCAGTCAATCGACCAACCTAGTATGATCTTTAGAAAGCATTAAAGAGTCGAGTTCTTGATTTTTGGCCCTTACGATTCTGTCAATGGCCTCTTCATGTTCCTGCCTCATCACATCCACACTAGCCCTTATCATTAAAAATTATCACCATGATGGTAACGATAATAATGATAATAATAAAAATGGTGACGAACGATGGTTACGAGAGTTAGAATACAATCTCATCCTCATGTGATGTGTGTGTTTGTGATGTGTGTGTGTGCGTGTGTGTGTGTGTGTGTGTGTGTGTACTACTTAGAATAAATTAGGAAAAAGTAATAATATAATAATAATAATAATAAATAACAATAATAATGATAACAATAATAATACCGATAATAATAATAATAATAACACTAATAATAACACTAATTAAAAAATTGATGACTTGTACTCCTTGCGTAGCCTATTAATATCCTCTTGCTTTTCCAACTCTACGACCTTCAACCTCTCAACATAGTTACTCAGTAGCATCTTCTTCTCGCTTTCCAGTAATTCCACTTTCTCCATTAGGTCTTTTGATATTATATCTATCTCTTGTTTGTATCTGTTGTAGTGGAGTATCATGTTTGCGAATGTGTGAGTGCGTGTGTGTACGTGAGAGTGTGATAAGTGTGTGTGAATGTGTGTGTATGTGAGAATGTGTGTGTGTGAATGTGTGTGTATGTGAGAGAGAGAAAGAGAGAGAGAGAAAGTGCGTGTGTGTGTGTGTGTGTGTGTGTGTGCGTGCGAGTGTTTGCAATTGTACGTGCATAAGTATCGACATGTTCTTGTGCGTCTTACATACAAAATATAAATAAATGTTAATAAAAAAAATCAATACGCGCCTTATCTATGTATTATTATTATTCTTATTATTATTATTCTTCTTATTATTATTATTATCAGTTACTACCTTAGCTTGCATGCCTCGAAAGACTCTTCGGTTATTTTCAATCTATTCCTTTGGGAAGAAACAAAAAATAATAATTATAATAAAAATAATAATAATAATCATGATCATAATTATATTCATAATAATTCGACATTTTGTGAAAAACTCTCGTTATAAATAATGAGTAATAATTTAATATTTAAGTTAACTTAATTACTAATTAACAATTAATTTTAATAATTAATAATAAATAACTAATCAATGATATTATCAATTAATAACTTAATTGATAATAATTATTCGCCATGGTCATCATCATCGTCATCATGTTATACCACCACATGATGGGACTTCATTTACTCATTTGTCATCAACATTGTAAAAGTTTTTCGCATCACCATCATCGCCATCCCCATCATCTACCTCATCACCATCGTCACCGTCATCATCATCATCGTCATCTACATCATCGTCGTCGTCATCATCATCCTCATTATCGTCATTCTTGTCATCATCATCATCACCACATTACCAGAATGACGTGACTCAATATCACTATGACGTCACTCAACAACACAGACAGCATGCCCCATCACTCACTCATATGATCCTTGCAGCATCAACTTCTCATCATCGTGCTGTTGTTTTAACCTACGCAAGCTCTCTCTCAGGTAGGCCAACTCGTCGTCATTCAGCTTTGCCTGAGTGTATGTTTAATGATGATGACGATGAGTGAAGCTTTTGATGATGAGTGAAACTTTTGATGATGGTGATGACGACGATGATGGGTGAAGCTTATTATGATAATGTTGATGGTAATGAGTGAAACTTATTATTATTATTATTATTACTATTATTATTACTATTATGATATATGTTAATGATAGATTAATGATACAACAAAATAAGATGACGATAACAGCTATAATGATAATACATGATACTGAGTCATTAATGATAAGATACGATAGTGATTAAAGCTATCATGATGATATATGATTACAGTAGATAGATTAATGATACGATAAAATGACGTTGATGGTTATAATGATAATGAGAGGAGAGTTGAAAAAAATCGTGGTTTCGTTTCGATTGTGACAGCCTTCAGAAAAACCCCAAGAGATGAGGATAGAGTAATGAAAACATGATGATAACGATGATGACGAAACGAAACGATGACGTAATAATGACGTCAGACTGACTTTAGTTTCGTTATCTTCAGCATCAATATCTCTTCTTTTCACTTTTGTGGCTGTTTTATTAGCTTTAGGGCTTTCGGGTTTCTTCTCTATAAATGAAATTTTACTAATTATTTAAAAATTGATCAAGTTTGAAAGATATTGAAAAAAGAATGAAAAATTGTGTTACTAATTATTTAAAAGTAATCAGGTACGTAAAAAATACTGTAATAAAGCAAAGGGAATGAACAAAATCACCATCAAATCAGAAATCGAAAACATCACGAATAACAGAACTTCACTTTTAAACAAATCGCCATCATTGTCATCGTCATTCAAAAAGTCCAAACTTCCGGCAACATCTCTACTGGATGACGACGATCTCCGTTGTAATGTCTTTTTCGTACTCTTCACCAAGAAGTCTGAGGAGGAGAGGAAAAAGTTTGCAGTATTTTTTTTGTTAAATTATGACGTCAATGTTTATTTTTATTATTTCTGTCGTTTAACAATTACTGTTGATGATAATTTTTATATTATTATGAATGAATGAATGGATGAATGTATATGAATTAATGAATGAATGGATGGATGTATGAATGAATGAATAATGAATGAATGAATGAATGAATGAATGAATGAATGAATGAATGGATGGATGTATGAATGAATAATGAATGAATAATAAAAAATGTACCTAATTCGGCGTCATCGTCATCATCGTCAACAATGAAATCTTTTGATTTCTGTTTGCTCATTGACCTATCAGAGGTTTGAACTTTCGGTGAATTTCCAGATTTTCTATTTTTAGCTGGTTCGTTCAGCCAATCGTCGGCGTCGAAAGAATTTACTGATTTTTGGAGAAAAAAAAGGTTTTTTTTCATTAGTAGCGACAGTTAACTCTATAAAAAGACGAAAAAGTAGCGACACTTACCTCTACTACCAGCGATCGAGCCGTCACTCGATCTGGGCCTGTTACTATTTACGTTAGAACTCGTCCCACCGACCTCTCCCAGCCAATCAGGTTCGTTCTTTTTGACTACGTCACTTATCAAGGAAACGGGTGCAGTGCTGAGTAGCTTGTTGGGTCCTACGTCATCGTCGGCGTCGCCATCTTGGTTAGATTCAAATCTATTTTCAGTAAATAAAGTGTTTAACATAATTTTTATTCAAATTATTAATTATCGTTGTAATAATTATAATATTTATTAATAAAATAAATTTACCGTGGGACCAAATACATTATATAACGTGTAATACTGAAAATAAAATTAAAAAAGGAGGAATTCACTCATTGCTAATTTTTAAATGACTCATAATCATTAATGACGTCATCATCAGCAACAACGTCATTGGTGGCATCAATCAACTATTCAATCAATCAATTAATTAATCAATCAATCATTTAATCAATCAATCAGTCAACCAATCAACTAATCATTCATTACAACAACCAAACAGGTACATTTAACGCAATTTCTGAAATGCAAGTGCATTCAACATCATTGGAACCATAATCAAACAACGTCATGACCTTTAATAACATCTTCATAAACATCGCCATTGATAACATCAACCAATCATTCAACCAATCAAGCCCTCAACCAACCAACCAAACAATCAACCACTTATCAACCAACATCGCCAACCTAACAAGTCTTTTAGAGGGTGGCTTGCTGGATGCAGACGGACTGTAGCCGCCAAATTGAAAATCATCCTTTTCGGAAGTTTTTGGTTTTTTGTCTTTGGCATCTTTTGGAGAAAAAAATTCGGGGAACCAACTTAGATGATGATTAAAATTACAAATAAAATAATAATTAAAGACATTCTAGATTTAATCGTTCCCCTAACTTTTAAATCGTTATTATATTTATTTAGTTATTTTTCAACAAAATTCTTTTTACAGAACTAAAAAAATATGACAATAAATTTTATACAAAACCGTCAAAATTGAGCAAATCATCAAGAGCATTAATTTTTGAGGATTTATCGCCCATCATCAACGACCTCCCGCCTGATTTCGAGTTTGAAGTGCCATCCTTGCTGGCGTTTGTCGTCGTCTGGGACTTGCTCTTGCTGCTATTAGTTGCATCCCCTAATCCTAAACTACTCAAGAAATCGTCTTCTTCTTCTTTGTCTTCTTCTTGCTTCTTGGCTGAAAGAATCGCAAAGAAAAGTTGGCAGTTTTCAAAGTTCAATTCACAATAACACGTTTCTTCATGGATATGGTTAATACTATTAAAAGCAGTAGTAGTAACACTAGTAGTATAGTAATATAATTTATTAGTATCATTATACTTTATTTGTAAAAAAAAATATTTTCCAACCTGGTTTATTTGATTTCAAAATTCCTGCCATCGAATCAACGGTGGAAAATTTTCTTTCCTTCGGGAATGCCTCATCAAAATCCTCGTATGAAAAAAAAACGTCTCACTTCCAAATCGATGTTGACGCATTTTTACATTCTTATTTTACTTCTATTACTAACTTTACTTTACTAAAACAGTTACAATAAATACTTACATAGATAAATAGTTAATACTTAACTAGTTACAACTACTTCTACCACTACTACCCCTACTACTACTACTCCTACTACTTCTATTACTACTACTACTACTTCTACTACTACAACTACTACTACTTCTACTACTACGAATACTACAGCAAATACTTATACTAATATACTACTGCTGCTGCTGCTTCTAACTAACTACTAGTACTATAGTACTACTGCGGCCACGGACGCTACTGCCATTACTACTAATACTATCTCATACTGCATATAATATTGAGGCAACGACTTGCACTACAACCGTTAAAACTCTAGTAAAGCTTATGCTACATAAAGTAAAATAAAGTTTTAGTTTCAAAATCAATCTTAATATCACGAGATAACTCAACCGATAACACAATAGTAATGAAATTTACAATTTAAGTGTGTATATTTACATCGTCGAAATCGGATTTGGAGTCGATTTTTGTCGTACCTGGGCTCTCCCTTTAATTTAAAAAATATTTTTTTTCAATTTTAAAATTTAGTAAAATGTCTCACAAAAACTTATCGAAGGATCATTAGAAAAAGACCTTACTTTTCAGCTGTCGCAGTATTTTTTAAATTACTGATCTTGGGTTTGCCTATGGATTAATGAGTATGGAGTAGTAGTCGCTTAGAGTAATTTTGTAACAAATTACTAAAAAGCGGTAATTTAGTAGTCTAGCCAATGAAAATCAAGTTAATTTTAGGATCAGGAAGGAGAGCAATGATAAATCTTTTTTACAAAATGTAAATTTTTTTACGCTCTTATACGTCACCTACTTGTTGGTTCGTTTAAAATGCTATCCAGGAAATCATCCATCTCATCTGGAGTGAAGAAATTATTTGTATTGTATGGTTTTGTATATGATTGTATTGCATTGTTTTGTGTATGATTGTATTGTATTGCTTTGTATATGGTTGTATTGTATTGCTTTGTGTAGGATTGTATTGTATTGTTATGTATATGATGGTATTGTATTGTTTTGTATCAATATATGATTGTATTGTATTGCATGGTTGTGTAAACGATTGCATTGTATTGTTTGTATATGATTGTATTGTATTGTTTGTATATGATTGTATTGTACTGTTTTGTATATGATTATATTGTATTTTATTGTTTTTTATTGTTTTGTATATTATACTAATATTGAATGATCAAAGACGTGTAGAATTTAAAAGAGTAAAAATACGAAAAATAAAGAATACGAATGTGCGAAATATTTAATACATGAAAAAGGTAACATCTTAACAATCATTCAAAAAATAATTAAAATTTTATTTATCTCAATAGATAATCCCTTAATTGAAGCTTTCCAAACACATATAGCGACACACACCACACACACACAACAACAACAACAACAAAAACAACATAGCGTCACTTGATATATGGCGCATTTAAATTAGGAAAAGATCCATCATGCAATCAAACCAAACCCCTGCAACGTAGTGCCACCTCACTTTTTATAATTTTTTATATAACCATAGCCAATGCATTGAATGGAAAAATATTATTCATTGAGTAATAATATATATATATTACACAAACCCCCCTCCACACACACACAAACAAACAAACACACACACACTTACACACAAACAAACACAGAAATATACAGACATACACACACAAACAAACACAGACACACACATACACAAAAAAACACAGACATACACGCACAAACAAACACAGAAGCACAAGTGCACACAAACAAACAAATAGACACATAAACAGACATACACACACAGACAAACAAACAAACAAACAAACACGCATATATACGCATACACACAATTTACAGTAAAAGCGTACACTGAACGTACAAAAACGTATGTATGCAACAAACAACTCACCATCATCATCAAAGCTCTTCAAACCCTGTAAAAATAAAGCAAATCTTTATATAAATAAAGTATATTCAAATAAAGTAAAAAATAAAATATCACCACCTTTAACGATTTCATGTTAAAATTCTTAAATGAAATTCTATAATTTGAAATAAATAAGTCTTATATTATGCTACAATAATCCCATAATTTAATTCAATGTGGTTGCCATTGGAGACAGGCGTCAACATTAAAACGATATGCAGCCAGAAACACGTAGAATGTATGGAAAGTCGTTTCCTCCCAACTGCAAAAACAACTTTAAATATCATAGATATCATATACTCATAGAATAAATAGATAGATACATGAATGGATACATATCATGTGCGTTAATTAAAATGCATATAATCCATATAATGCATATGATACATTGAAACTTATGATACAACCATCCACTTAGGATAAAACAAAACATGTGATATATATAATGTATATAACCTATATAATAGATATAATATGATATACATATATATCATATGTATGTGTGTGTGTGTGTGTGGGTGGGTGGGTGGGTGTGTTGAAAGGAGATCATATTTGACACTTATAATATGATACGGATGATATGACACAAACATATTCTTAGATTACTTAGGATGGAACACAAACACAAATATATAACACAAACCTATGATACATAAAATATGATAAAATAGCATATGTTTTTGTATGATCCGTCGTTTAGCATGTGTGTTATTAATTCCTTTGAACTCTGGAAAAGTGTAATTGACCTTTAACCTTATCAAAAAACGACAAATAATCTTAGATATACAGCAAATTATCTGATATACACACGAAATATTTTGACGGATACAACAAATAATTTTATATATACAACTAGAACGTATATACAATACAATACATTGTCAGTTTTTTTTTAAAGAGTTCAGTTGCATAATGTGAAATCACGTGCATCGTGACGTAAATAGCGGACTTCTGAAATCGTACAGAGTCGGAGCTTGGACGATAATTCCAAAAGTACCGACGAGACATGCCGACGTGAACACCCAGAGGAATAGCCGGTCCAGTACCATCGCCACGTACTGCCAGTCATGCTTCACCTAGTCAGGAAGTCAGTTTTTGTTAAATTATTTAAAGTTAATTCGAGAACATTGTTATATTTGATTATTTGATTAGTTGGATTATTTGTTCATTTTATTTTGATTATTTAAGACTGGTTCAAGCATTGCTGCTAAATAATTATTTTTTTTGTCAGCTATCTCAATAAACTAATTTGATTTCGCATTTCGAGTTTCTAGGGGTTTTTCGCCGCGTTAGTTAGATCTAGTTTCCTACTTAATCGCGTAGAATGTTTGAAATCAGAAGAATACATATAAAGAAGATCGTTTTTTATGAAAATGTCGATGACGTAATAAAATTTAAAAATGAAATGAGAGAGGGCCACCCTCATGAAGTCATCCTGCTGTTTGACGTGGTCAGAGATGAAGCTGACCCCGTACATGGCGCCGTTCATGAGGGATTGATGGGGGAAGGGTCTCGAGTGGAAGTCCCTGCGAAGAAAGTCCCTGTCTTCGTCGTTGTTGAACCTGTAGGATGATTGGGTGGCGAAGTGGCCGGGACGGGTCGGCGTTATTATGGAGGAATACCTGCCTGTTGCTGAGATAGTTTCACTTAATTTAGACCATAATAAATTTACAACTTTTTAGCTTTTCGACAAAATTTGATTAGATTAATAATTTTTCGAAATCGCATACCGCTTTATAGAATATAATTTCAAATAAATTTGGTAAAAAAAACACTGACGACGGTTGACTAGCTCATCCATGTTAGTGATTCTCTCGTTGTCCATTTGTCTGAACATCGCGGGAGACGCATGCGTGCTGCTGCTGTCCAGTTTGAAGAAATCTCTCAACTCCCTCCCAGCCTCAGTTCGCACGTTGACCTTCAGAGTCTTCTGTTGAATCTGCCTCATCAGCAACAACTTCGGCAGAACATTCAGGAAGAGTTCTCGTATCCATGGCGACATGATGTGAGTGGAAGGAGAGCGGAAGTGGATGTTGAGGACGAAGACCGTGACGATGATGGAGCACGTGACCAGCACCATGGTGAACAACAAATACTTGCCAATGAGAGGTGTGGCCAGAGAAGTGGGCGGGTTGATCTCGGCTACTAATAGTAAAAAAATGTTGAGCGAGTTCAAGACAGTTATTCCCATGGTTATTTTCTCGCCGGAGCTGGCGGGAATGTAGAAGACGAGGAGGGTGACTGAGCAGATTGCAACGCATGGAAGAATGAGGTTGACGGTGTAGAACAATGTCTTCCTGCGAATAGTGATGTTAAACTTTATATCTGGATAAGGTTCCTTGCAACACGGATAATATTTGACAAATTTCTTTGCGGGAACTGCTAATAAGTCCCACTCGGTGCTTTTGCAGTAGTCACTCAGATCGATGCCCTGTGAGTATTTGGTTGTTGTGTTGTTGTTGTGTTGTTGTTGTTTGTTGTGGTTTCCATTTTTCATTCAAGTTAATGAAACAATATTTCAAAAACTTTTTGATTTTTCGTGGAATTATTTATAAAATTATTTATTTATTTATAGTATTATATAATGCTCAGTTGGATTTTTACTTCACGAAACACTAGACAAACTTGCAATTGAATAGGACCATGTAACCTGCTCAACAATATCGAGAGGACTGAGCTGCATCGGTAATTCTTTGTGTCGGATATCAACCGAATAACCGTCGTACGTCCAAGAACCGATCTTCAGAGTGCACGATTGCTCGTCAAATGGGAAGAACTCGACGTCGATGGGGCAGAGGCTTTTGTAGACGGCAGGTGGCTTCCACATCACCAGCCCATTCCAGTTTATCGTCGCCTTCGTCATCAGTTTCACCGTGAAGTTTCCGTCAGCGCTGTTTGTTTGTGTTTGTTTGTGTGTTTATGTGTTTGTGTGTGTGTTTGTGTGAGTGTGTATTGGAGTTTTATGGCTTCTTTTTTAGTTGCAAATAATCGTTTGTTGTTTGTCATCGTTATTCGATATCATCGTTTGGCCAATATCCCCTCATACGTTGCTCTTATCTCATATCATTGTTTATCCATTTATTTATTAAAGTTGTTGCGGGTAGTTTTCACGATGATGATGTTGAAATAATAATAACAACAACAACAACAACATTAACAGCAATATATTACATATAGACATATTTCATTAAACGCGATGCTTATATTATTGTTATTTAATTTTTTATTAAGATTTTCTATTTTTCTTATTAGTTTTTTATAATTATAATTTAAATTAAAAATTAGAACAACAATATTCATTATATAATTATTTATTAAGCGACGTTATGAATTTTATAATTCATCTTCAGGCAATTTAATATTAATTCAAATAAAACATAACAATAAACTGTCAGATGACGTAATAAGAGTTGAGCGCGAAAGTAACGTAACGATTAAAGTTAAATAACGTAAGTAGTTAAATTAAGTATAATAAACAATTATTTTGTAATAAAATTACAAAAACGTCGCTTAATAAATAATTATATAATGAATATTGGTGTTCTAATTTTTAATTTAAATTATAATTATAAAAAACTAATAAGAAAAATAGAAAATCTTAATAAAAAATTAAATAACAATAATATAAGCATCGCGTTTAATGAAATATGCTTAAATGAAAATTTGTTACCGAAATTAACTGATATAGACATATGTGTATAATTATTTATAAAGATCACTGCGTTTTCGGCATTATTCAACTTGTCGTCGAGTTTCTCAATTTTTCTAACGAGACTTTTATCATCTTGATGTATTTGTATTTATGATAGTATAAACCCAAAACATATATGTGTTATGTATATATATATATATATATATATATATATATATATATATATATATATATATATATATATATATACCTACTTGCCTACCTATCTGTTTACCTACCTACCTCCTACCTACCTACCTGTTGTAGAGCACAATATCTGGCAGCCAAATTTCATCTGAGGGTACGAACAACCGATCCACACCTCCGTACTCGCTCGGATGCCAGGTCAGTCGGTAATCGAACCATTGCTGTTCGGTGGTGATCGTGGGAGTTAAGTTTTTTTTTTCGTCCCATACGTGATGAATAATGAAGTGTGGGGAATTTTCAGTTGCTGATTGAAGCTAATTTGCCACATTAAGCGAATTTTAAAGTATAGTGCTTGTTCGTTCGTTCATTAATGTGTTCCTTTGTTCGTCCGTTTCATCATTCATTCATTCGTTCTTTTCTTTATTTGTTCATTCGTTTGTTTGATCATACTCACATTTTCATTCATTCCTTTTTTGTTCCTTAAATTCGAAAGAGAAAAAGAAAGAAAGAAAGAAAGAAAGAAAGAAAGAAAGAACGAACGAACACATTATTAAATGAGCAAATAAATAAAGAAGCAAGTGAAAACATGAATGAAAGAACGTGCTGACAAATGATTGAAAGAAAAAAATAAACAGAATCAAGCCAAACCTGATCCAGCCACACATTTGACGTCATTATTTGGTTCTTTTCATCCTGTTTTCAACAAATTTCATTAACATTATTAACCCATGTTGGAAAATTTTCTTTCAAAATAGTGTTGCGACGGTGTAATGGTTAAGGCGCCTGGCACTGTTGTTGCAGTGACTGGATTCGAGTACGAACAGATCCAGACCTATCGTATGCGCCATCGTGTGTTTGTTGTTGATACCAGCGTTGACTATTTGAAAAAAATTGTTCAAAACGTACTAACAACATCGATGATCTGTGACAGCCTCAATCCAATTCTAACCATCAGAGTGTCGGAATTATTCGTCACCGGTCGGATCAATTTGTTGTACCGACTCTTTTTCAGTAAATCGTCGTACAATCTTTTTGAGTCCGGACTGCACATCCCTGTTTTTGATAGTGACGTCAACAAGAGCAAGGATAAAAATGTTGTTAAAGTTGGCGGTCCTCTTTCTATTGATAACAATATGTTTGTTGACATTGTCTCCGTATAAACTGCTTATTTTGCTTGAATAGTGATGATGATGATTCTTTCCGGTAATGATAATGATGATGATGATGACAATGATAAGATGTTGATGAAACTGACAATGATAACGTTAAAATCAAAAGAAAAATTCAACATATAAATGTCGAATTTGATGACGATGATAAGATCATGGTGAAATGGTTATGATGGTGAATAAAGCAATGTTGTTGGAAACAAATAAGGTTATGATGATGATGATAATAATAATGATGATGACGATGATGATAATAATGATGATGAAGATGATGACGACGATGATAAATACAATACCCGCGTGGCTCAAGCAGACGTTTAAATCCTCACCATCAATCTCTTTTTATGAGTTCTCTGCTTTGACACTGCAGCTTATATAGGCAAACATTTGAACGTGAATACATGCATGTATGTATGTTTTTATGTATGTATGTTTTTATGTATGTATGTATGTATGTATGTATGTATGTATGTGTATGTATGTATGTATGTATGTATGTATGTATGTATGTATGTATGTATGTATGTATGTATGTATGTATGTATGTATGTATGTATGTATGTATGTATGTATGTATGTATGTATGTATGTATGTATGTATGTATGAAATGCCTGCGCATGATTGCAGGTATCCGGTGGGAAGACAAGGTCCCAAACACAGTGGTTCTGGCAAAGTGCGGTATAATGGGTGTGGAATCGCTGCTGCTTCCGGCTCAGTTTTGCTGGATAGGGCACGTTACGCGTATGCCAGATACAAGAATCACCAAGCAGGTCTTTTTTGGTCAGTTAGCATCGGGAAATAGACTGACAAGTGGCCCTGTACGCAGATACAAAGACAGCCTTATAGAAAATATGAAAAAATGTGGTCTAGACCCTCGGAATGGAGAAGGTCTACCCAGTCGGCGGTTTCAGCTTTTGAACTGGCACGCACAACTGCTTTCGCTGAAAAAAGGACTCGACGAAAACAGACGGCTCAAAGCGGCGATAGTACGGGTGTCTGGATTTGTGGAACTTGTGCACTGAAATGTTCGTCAAGGATAGGACTTTTCGCTCATTCTAGAACTCACCTATGACCCAATTCGTCGATTCGACGATGTACTCCATCGATGCATTGCATACACATATACACAACACGTATAAAAAATATACATACACACATATACAGAGATACACACGCGTTCACCCATACACACATATATATAAAGACACACACACACACACTTACACACAAATGTACAAGTACACAAATGTGTGCACATCAATCCATCACGTGTCTTGAATAAACACGAATGCCGGAAAAACGAGCAGGACATTTCTTTTAAATAAACATTCCAGGGTGAACGTTGCGTAGATGCAAACAAACAGGCAAACGAACAAACAAACAGACAAACGGGCGAACAGACAAACGAACAAATACATACAAACAAAAAATTACATAAGCATGCACACATGCATGTGCAATGATATGCACGTACAAATAAATAATATTGTACGCATACACATACAAACATACATTTATAGACATACACAATTACATTACGTATTAAAATATAATTATATTCATTCAATATTACTCACCATACTCATAATTACATACAAACAAATATATACACACACATACAATATATCACATAGACATACTAGATATAACTTCACACACACACACCACACACACACACACACACACACACACAAACAAACAAACAAACAAGCAGACAAACAAAGAAACAATTTTTTGCATGCACACCAACAACAAACAGAGACATATCAAGATAACTGCAAGCTGATATAGAGATACATCTCTCTCTCTCTCTCTTTCTTTCTCTCTCATATATATATATATATATATATATATATATATATATACCACACATATAAACATTTATATAATACACACATGTCCAATACAAACATCTATAATTCAATCTCTGGACAAAGAGAACAATGTGGAAAATATAAAAAACACGTCAAGCGTTCAAGCGAGCCTAAAAAATGGTCATAAACAAAAACAACATTGTATAAAATGACAGCTGAAAACACTTAAGCATATACTAAACAGCCAAATAGATGAGGGAAATGTACAATGTACATACACTCTCAGAAAGAGAAAAAGAAAGAGAAAGAGAGAGAGGGAGAAAGAGGAAGAAAGAGAAATAAAGAAAAAGAAGAAGAAGAAGAAGAGAGAGAGAGAGAGAGAGAGAAAGTTTTAACAATATTCAAGAACTGATGTATTTACTGAAGCACATATAAACAAACAGCGCACGAAAAATAAGAAATTGATTGAGAACATTCACTCAGACGCGCAGAAGCACGTAAACACATAAAACAATTATAATGAAGAAGATGAGGATGAAGATGATGAGGAGAAGGAGAAGAAAAATACAAAATAAATACAATACAAACGAACACAACACACATGCACATGTATAAATACACAAACACACACGTACATATACTAAACACTCCTACACCTATGTATATAATCCCTATATACACTCATGCAAACATTTTTACGTAAACATACACATGCACACACACAGGCATATATATATACACACACGTACATACACAAATATACACGCACATACGCAATAGTACAGTATTCCTCGTGCACGCTTCATCAGTTGTACATTGCTGTTAGTTGTACACGCTACGTTAGGCAACCTACTAGTCAGTCCAGTTAATCAATGGACTCTCCTCCTTCTCATCATCGTCATCCACATCATCATCCTCATCATCATCTTCGCCATCCTCATCATCATCTTTCGTCATCATCGAAATCCATATCATTTTTATCCTCATCATCGTCTTTCGTCATCTTCATCTTCATCTTCATTTTAATCCTAGCCATCATTCTCCTCCTAATCATCATCATCCCCATCATCTTCTTCCGCCCCCGCATAATCATCCTCTTCATCATCATCATCATTCTCCTGACCTTCAAAGTATCATCATTATTGTCAGCGTCATTTTCATAATTGTTTTCTTATCAATTTCATTGTTATCATCTTTATCAGCAGCATCGTCATCCTTATCATCACTGGTTATATTATCTTTATCATTGGCTCTATCGTAGTCATCATCGTCGCCTAATCCATCCATCCATCTATCCGTCCATCCATCCATCTATCCGTCCATCCATCCATCTTTCCATCCACCATCTTCGCTATCTTCCATCCATTCATCATCTTCGTCATCTTCCATTTATTTCTTCTTTATTACTCAGCTGAATCTTATTTCATGTTCGATTGCATTGATGGGCTCTTGTACTTTTGTCATACTTTCATTTATTTATACTATCTATATTTCTATTTATTTTGAACGAATTCAGCTGGTCGGCAATCGAAAAAAAGATAACCTTCAAAATGGCAGTCATAGTATTATCAAATCATCAAATGGCTTGGCTCCGACTATTTGTCTAGTAGAATACAAATGAACCTCATAGATATATGGATATATCCATGATAAACCCTTATCAAATGTAGATATACAAATACAAATAAATGCATGAAATAAACAAATAAATACTTATCAATGCCAACAGACCGACAGATCTATAATAAATTTTGTTTTTTTTCACAGTCATTTGGATTGTGTTTGTGTAATGCATGTAAGTATGTAACCAAATTATTTTTAAATAATAAAACGCTACACCAAGAATGTCAAAAGTGAACAAATTTTAATTTTTGTAATCGAGTTCAGTTTTAGTTACAGTAGTGCACAAATGGTACAAAAATTTACTAAAATATACAAATATACAAAACTGATACAAAACCGATACAAAACAAAACCGATACAGAGATTTCAAAAAAGTAGGATTGTTATTTTTGTTGTATTTGTAAATGATTTTTTTTCATTTTGTACTTTGAAAAAGTTCTTCATAACTTTTTTTTCATTTGTTTTCAAAATTTGAATTTTACTGTGGTCAAAGTTTAATAAAATAAATAAGCATAGTGATTTTAATTTAATAAAAAACAAAGCAAAAATATTACATACACATGATTATAATTAAGCTTTTTTTCAGTTTTTTGAAATTATTAAATAAAATAGATCTAAAATCACAGCATAATAATCATAACAATTTGATATAATAATGCCACAACCACAGAAACAACAGGATAGCAGGTCTAGTAAGGCTGGTATAAGACACAGCAGACGCAACAGAAAAAATGCAAACAGTGCTAGTGCTGCCAGTAACATTGCTGGCATCAACATTAGTGACAACACCAACACCAGCCATGTTACCAGTAACGACAGCAACAACACCAATGCTAGCAACAACATCATCAGTGACAACACTAACAACGACAACAGCAACAATGCCAGCAACAACATTAGTGACAACAACAGCGACAACACTAACAACAAAACCAGCAACAATATCAGCAGCAACATCATCAGTGGCAACACCAGCAAAGACAGCAGCAACAACGCCAGCAAAAACATTGGTGACAACACCAGCGACAACACTAGCAACACCATCAGCAACAACACTAGCAAAAACACAAACACCAGTGACAGTACCAGTAACGGCAACATGAACAACAGCAAAAATACCAGCGACAACATTACCAACAACGACATCACCAACAATGACATCACCAGCAACAACATCACCAACACTAGCAACAACATTAATGACAACACCAGCAACAACACCAGCAACCTCATTAGTAACAACACTAACATTAATGACGACACCAGCACCAACATTAATGACAGCACTAACAACAGCATCAGCAACGACATCAATGAAAAACCCAATGACAACATCACCAACAACAGTACCAAAAAAAGTAATGTCGCTGGTGTTGCTGATGTAGCAGCAACTTCTCCTCCAATCTATAGAGACATTAATGAGCTGCTAGCTCTAGCTAACAATTACACAGATGATACTGATTCAAAGAGTCATTTGTTATCCCCTGAACAATTGGACCAGGTACTAATAAGATGGAAGGGATGGTTGCCTTAGAGTATTTTTATTGCATTG
This sequence comes from Helobdella robusta, assembly GCF_000326865.2. NCBI lineage: Eukaryota > Metazoa > Annelida > Clitellata > Rhynchobdellida > Glossiphoniidae > Helobdella > Helobdella robusta. Next base: position 471,524 of record NW_008704170.1, on the reverse strand, counting down.
TATTGTATTGTATTGTTTTGCATTGTATTGTATTGTATTGTATTATTGTATTATGTATCTATATTTTGTTTTGTTTTTATTTTTCTGGCTGTTTGAGCTAATCATAAAAAATAAGATATGAAAATATTGAGGCTGTTGCTTCTTGATCTTTGATGAATGTAAATATTAATATATGTAAATATGCATATGCATTGTATTCTTTTTTCATTATGTTTTAAAAATTTATGGCTTGTGGTGTTTGAATTTTGAAGAATTTATTGAATGATTTGCATTCACGAGGTTTCTAGCGCCGGAATATTCAACGTGGAAATTTTGCAGGCAGAGCTGCTGGATGCTGAGACTCATCGAGATTTGAACGTCAACAACTTGTCGGAATACGTCAACGAGGAAAGTCTGTAGTCAACATTTACATCATCAGCAACTACTTATGATTTAAAATTTATGATCGCATATATTATTTCATATTATTTATATATTATTATATTATTTATTCAATCAGTGAAAATTATTTCACATTAAATTCCCTCCAGAACAAATTCTCCAGCAAGTAGTGTTATGCGATACACCTACCTCTGAATCTCCACTCCATCCATTATTTTCACCTCAAAACGGTTTTCCACAATTTGTTGACACTGGGTTAATCAGTGGTGCCCGTAGCAATAGGACTGAATTATCTCATCTCGAGAGAATACATCCAAGTCCAAGAAGTGAAATTGTCTTGTGAGGATTTTATTTTTTTAGTTTTAAAATTTTGGTTGTTGCTTTTTAACTTTGCTTGTGTAATTATTTTGATTTGTTTTGGTTAATTTGTTTTTAGAGTCTCATACATCTCTAAAGATTAAAGGTTAAAAGGTTAAAGGTTACTCTCTCTCTTTTGCGTTTGCTTCAGAGGTTTCAACGACAAACACACACAGCGTATATGAATACGCGTGCAAACCACGCATCATACACGTTGCATATGATAAGCGGGGATCTCTTTGTATTCGAACCCAGTCATTGCAACGGGAAGACCAGGCGCCTTTAACCATGTCGTTATTGGAGATTCAGAGGTAGGTGAACCATTAATGTTATTTATTTATTCGTGCTTATCTTATCCTTTTTTTTAGAGAAAGTGAGGAAGGTCCATTGGATCTAAGGTGCATCAGTAAAGATATTTTCCAACTCAGTGTCGATCCTGAAACTGTCTTCTTGGTAATTTATCTGACCTTATTTGATAATTAAATAAAATAAATAAATAAAATGGGAAATAAAATGCCACTTAATGAGTATTGAAAAATACATAAATGTACTAAGCTGGGAATAAGTTGTCTGTTAGACATTTAAATAGTAGGGTCTCTGTGTCACTTTTTTTATTGCAATTAAAGCCGCCACTGAAACCTGAAATACAAAAATTATCAAACTCAAAACATTGTTGAATATTTACAGTTGAAATTGGCCTATTTGTTCATTTTCAAATGGTTGTCATTCATTTTCAACATTTATTTTTAACTATCTTCACGAAAACCAACTAGCCAAAATATGAGGAAGGTGTAGAAGAAGAAGAGGAGATAGCAATTGAGCAAACAGATGCAAATAAAAGCAGTGTTTCAGAGTGTCTTAAAAACTTTAAGATCCGGCAAACAAAGGAACAAGAACTGGAGGATGAGGATGAGAAAGTGGAAGTAGGAGCTGAGTCAACAGCTGCGGAAAAGAAGGTCGTTGCTGAACTTACTCTACATTAGGCTATTCAATCCATCATCTTATTTATTAATCTAGTAATTAATTAGTTTATTCATTTATTTGTTTTTTTCCCAATCATCTCGTTAATATTTTTATTTGTCTGTTAGCTACTGATTGTTTATTTATTAAACCGGTTTTAAAATAATGTCAGTTCTGTGTTACTTAATTTTTCGACGCAAAATTTTCAAATTTATTCCATTAGATATATTGACAATTATTGTAAAAGTTGTTTGTTCCTCTGTCTAGTTTACATTAAATATTCAGTTAAACATTCTACTGTGTTTGTTCTTGAACGATATTTTAAAATATTATCGAAGTGTGATTTTCGAATGACTTTACTTCATATGAGTTTGAAATTTGGCACTATGCGGCTGATACAACTCGTGTGAAGATGGGGAGATGTTTTATACAAAAATGGTTCAAAAATTTTGTACTGGTGAATGTGAGTCTCGAAGATAAAGGTGCAAGTTTGATGACTGTGAATTGGAAGCAATTATTGAAGCGAACCCGGCCAAAACTTTTGAGAAGTTGCTAAAGAATTTAAGGTGAATAACTCACACAACCGTGGTTTGTCATTTAAAACAAATTGGTAAGGTCAAATAACTTGTTAAATAGATGCCACAGGAGTTGAATGAGAATTAGAAATTTCGCGGTTTTGAAATATCAGATAAACTTATTTTGCATAATAAAAACAATACATTTCTTGAACGGATTTTGACCTGTGATGAAAAATAGATCCTATATAAAAACAGTTGAGCTCAGTGGATGGATCAAAATGGGAGCCCGAAACACATTCGAAAATCAAAATGATTCAAGAAGAAGTTAATGGTGACTGTTTGGTGGTCTGCAGTCTGATTAATTCATTAAAATTTTTATAACCTGCTTAAGTACTGCCAACAAATTGATGAGATGCATCAAAAGTTAAGTCACTGCGCCCGACATCAGTTAAACGGAAGAGTCCTACCCTTCTCCACGATGACGCCAAACCACACGTCCACAACAGACATTGGAAAGCCTGAACACGCTGAGTTAGGAGATACTGCTTAGCCCACCATACTCCCACTAACAAATTCTAATCTTTCCAACTCCTCAATAACTTTAAGTATGAACTGTGCTTCAAAACTGAAAACGCCCTACAGTCCATCGCCTCTAGAACTTCTAACTCTTCTGCTCCTGCTATCAATGAATTTATTTCTTGTCGGATGATGAGCGTTGATAGCATAGTTTTTAATTCGATTGAATATCTGTGATAAAGATGCCAAGTTATCGCATTTTAAAGTGGACGGTACGAAACTGATATCATTTTTGCTCCAACCTAATGCAAATAAAGTATATTTCAATGAAAATAATAAACCAACAGACTCATAGGAACGTGACGAACGAGGATCTACGTACGAATGTGCCAGTCAGTTATGCAGGCAGGTATTGTTAAAATATTTTTTTATTTCAAAAATTTCATTCAGTAATATTACTCAATATATTTATTACGTTGCCTAATTTAGTACAATTATTACGCTGAACAGAGGTGTGGTGTTTTGGCTCGTAGATGCTGACTTGTTTAGAAGTGCCAACCCGTATGGAGATTATAGATTTAGCCAAAAAAGTAGGCTGGCATTTGGGAGTTCAGCCGACGTTTCACAAATTATGTCAGATGGAGTGTACAAGCTACAAAATGTTGACGTCAAAAACGCTGCTGCCTACTTTGAGTTCGTCCTTCAAGCAGACAGCAGTAATTACATGGTGAGTATGTTTACGCTTGCATACGTTAATCATTTCTACATCATTTTCCATCGCATCATCCCATCTAAAGAAACCAATACCCTATACTATTTTTATATTTAAATGTATGAATAACTAAGTAATATAATATTATAATTATATCACCCACCGAAATTATAATTTATGCCAACCTGACAGGCTTGGCACTACTTGGGCGTCAGTCAGGCTGTCAATGAAAATGAGCGGCAGGCCGTCAGAGCTCTGACCAGATGTTTGGAGATGAACGTGCAGCACTTGGACAGTTACATCGTCCTCGCCCTCGTCTTCAGGAACAGGAAACTCGAGCAACAAGCGTGTAAGATGCTGCTGCACTGGCTGAGGTACAATTATAAATATGCACGCCTCTTAAGTAGGCGAGTCAGAGTATTTGGTGAGGTCTCAATGATTGCAACATCGACAAACTTGACGTCATTAATGACAACAACAGTTTTAACTGCACAAACGCCAACAACAACAAATTCAGTTGCAACGGAAGCAACAGCCGCACTAAATCTGACAACGAGGAAAGCAATAACTGTAGCAAAAGTAAATCTGACAACGACAACAACAACCGCAGCAGCAAATTTGGCCAACCTAACAGCAACCGCAGCATCAAATTTGGCAACACCGATCGCAACGTCAGAAATTTTAACGAAGCCGTTGACAGCAAATCTGGCCGAAACGGTAGCAGCTGCAGCGGCAAATCTGGCAGCATTGACAGCAATCGCAGCAAATTTGGCAGCACCGACAGCAGCAGCAGCAAATTTGGCAGCACCGACAGCAAAAGCAGCCACAAATCTGACAAAACTAACAGCAACACTTTCCGAACCATCAGCAACGTCGATAGGAATGATATTAATTGCATCATTTTTAACTTCAACGACGAAAGCAAGTGTCAAGTTCGTAAGACCTCCACCGCCAGTACCTAATTTTATCCCTTGCATCAGGCCAGATTGTGATACTGCCGACAAACGTGTTCAAGTTTTCCAGATGTCTGTTGTCGAACTGATAAACACCTTACTCATATATGGCAAAGTGTTGGAGAGAGTTGACAACCGCGGTCGTTTACAAGGTCTGGCATTGTGTTACGAATGTAATTACGCGAATCCTAACATCAAGAAAACCGTCGAAATTGACATTAACAAGGACAGCAAGATCAGCATTAATGTCGACCCAGAGGACCGCAACATCTTTAACCTAATCAACGACAGCGAAGCCTCACTTGACGTCTTCAACAACAACATCATCGACATCCACGTCAACAACAGCAAAACCGTCAACATTATTTTCATAGAGGAGCGCGAGATCGACATTGATGTTAACGAGGACAGCATCAATTTATATCTGAACTGCGCCAACAACATAAACATTTACATTAAATTTGCCTATGACAACGTTGTCACACTTGACACTAGCATGGTCAAAAGCGCCGATCTCTACGTCTGCCACGACATGCTAAAATTCCAAGCTGGCGGCAAAAACAACAACATTTTCCTCCATCTCAACATCAGCAACATTAAGGCAACTGAGGGTACCCCCAGTAGCAATAATAATGACGCTAACTATGATATTTTTAATTCTGATCATGTTGCCGATGACGAAACGGTATTTAATTCGATACTGAAGAGCCGTGATTACAATGTCGTATCGCCTCATGTTGGCAGGTGGTTGGTTGGCTGCTTCAGTGTCAGTCAATAGTGCATAACGACAATATTTACGTACTTTCATGTTTTAATTTTTTTGCAAACTTCATTGAAAATATGTTAATTTAGTATTTGTTTCATTTCAATTTTTAATCTTGAAATCGTTCTATAGAAAGTTCCTCATGCTGATGATAAGGATTTTCACAGAGGCAGTTCGAATGGATAATCAAAAAGCAGAGGAGGATCCTGACCTTCAGGTTTGTCAAACGAATGATAAATGAATGAATGATTGATTGAGTGAATGAATAATTGGTTGGTTGATTGATCGATTGATTGATTGAATGAACGAACGAATTAATGGGCAAATGAATGAAAAAATTATTAGACAAATGAATGAATGTGAATGAATGAATGGCCGAGTAGTAACTGAATACTTTCGGTAAATGATGAATTGCTAATAATCAAATTATATTTCATTTGTATTTAAACCCAGACAGCTCTTGGAATCTTGTACTTGATGGCCAGAAATTATAAAAATAGCAGCAAGTGCTTCCAAAGATCACTACGGTTCAGACCACAGGCAATTAAAACATAAATTAATTATTCATTTTATTACAATATTTTTTGGATTTATTTTCCTAAAATAAATATATTTTTTCTACTTTTTTTCAGAATCGCTTATTGTGGGAAAAATTAATAGCTCTTTTGAACAGATGTGACAGGAGGCAAGAAATAATGGAGGCCCGTAAGACAGCTCTCGAATCTATCAAACTAGTCGATTCCTCAGTACGCTTTGCCTTTCGTTACCGTAATAGGGTCCTTTACGAGTAAGTTGAAGTAATTCTTTATTTAAAAACGTTGAATGTGGGTCTATCATATACTTTGGGTTTATTAGTTGGAAAATTCGTTCCATATTTATGATTTTACAGGAAATCTATTCAGCTTTATTTAGAGGCTTTGAGGATTCATCAAGAAAATAGAATCTTCCAATCGCCATCGTCGTCGTCCTCATCGTCAGCAATTTTGAATGGCCTTTGGTGTTCCATTCGATTCACTCTCCTAGAAATGAAAAGACTGGATTTGTTTCCGCTCTGTAATACGAGGAACTTTGAAAAGCTCAACGAGATTTTTTCGAATCGGCACTCAAAATGAGCTATGCGAATGTTATTTATTCTACTCACTTGTGTATGACGTACTTTTTAAAAGTCGTTTTTACCTCACACCACATTTGGTTTTATCTTCACGCTTTCATAATGTCTATTCATTTTATTCCGCCATTTTTGCTTTTTTATTTTTTCATGTTTCATTACGTTGATCCTTTTCAAGTGCCTGGGTTCATGTTCGCAACCTAAGTAGCACAGATGCGCTTAATATTTTGTCGTAAACTATTTTCCACATCCATTTACTTTAAAATTATTCAGGTAACACTAAAAGTTAATTTAATCAAAGTAAACTTTTTGAAAAACGCGTGTACCTACTGGTTGTTTGTCCCAAGGGGAGGCCTATTTTCCAGCATACAACACCTTATGGGTTGAAGCAGGGATATGCAAAGAACCTCAATTTTTTCAACTTTTAATTATTTTCAGTAATATCTCCCCTTGCTCCAAACCACATAACTAGAATAATAGGACTAATCGATCAATTCGATCTATCGGTCGGGCTATTTGTCGTGCATGGATTGTTGGCTTACGAAATTGCATGGATTTTAACGAGCAAGCTAAATGAAATATTTACTTGATTTAATATGCTTAAAACATTGTAGTAATTCTATTTAATTTTAATAATGATTAATAGAATTTTGTATTATTAAATTATTTTTGTTAATTTGAATATAAAAATTGCTTTTGGTCCGGTGAAATCCGGTGGCTTACTGAAGCCGAAGGTTGGCTTAGTAGGATTGAACTATAGTCACCCTTTTTTTTACACTATTCGATCATGTTAAAAATTGGTTTGCTTATGAAATAAACGGCCTAAATAAATCAAAATTGTTATTTGAACAACTATCTTCATTATATTCAATGAATATTTTACATTCTGCTGGTGCTCATAAGAAACTGGCTGCTGAAATCATACGTTGGCTTACAGCAGTGGCTTACAGGGTTTCATAGAAATCTTACGATAGCACTTTTTTGTACATATAATGCTTTAAATAAATCAATATATTCATATCAATTATTTTTGTCAATATAAATATAGAAATTGCTTTTGTCAGGTGAAAAACAGTGGCTTACTGAAGCCGTAGGTTGGCTTAATCGGATTTTTTCTCATGTATACAATACTATGAGATAAATCAATCAAACAATCAGTCAGTCGGTC
>NW_008704170.1:452046-464038 GCF_000326865.2 Helobdella robusta | reverse complement strand
AATTATTATTATATTGTTGTTATTGTTGTTCGTTGATGATGGTTGTGATGATGATGATCGTCATCATAGTTAACAAGATTAACAGTATAACATACTTAAAATGCATTGACAGAAATGACATGAATGTTTATTGTACTGCGTATATATGATGGCAGTATGTATGTATGCGTGTATGTATGTTTGTATGTATGTGTGTCTGTGTCTCTTTATGTGTACATGTTTGTATTCGAGATTTTAGTAAGAAAAGAAAAACACAACAGTTGCTTTTATTTGACATCATCAAAAGATGAAAAGTGACGAAATTAAAATTTGTTAAATGTCAATTTTTTAAAAAGTTCAGATTTTAAACAAACAAATAACAAAATATCGATCGATAAAAAATAATTATCACGAAACATGAATATTTAGTAAGGACAGTTCACAGCATATCATAATGACTAAATCAACATACCAAACAGAAATTATTCATGCATGCATATATACAAAGTAAATCAGGAAATATCCAAAAATTATATAACCAAAATAAGAAACTAGAAACCAGTCAACATTTTACAAATAAATAGACATTATCAAAAAGATTGTTCAAAAATGGTAAAATTTAAGGCGAAGACAAAAAAAATTGTAGTTTGTTTTGTTGGTGTTGTGTGGTGCTAAGAAGCGAAAACAAACACATCACAAAAAAAATATTAAAAAGTCGCAAGAATAGTAGTCAGTCACCTACCTACAATTAAATTACTCTCAGGGCCCTAGCTTACTTGTAATGATAACTCAACTCATTTATTTTACATATTTTAACGGTTTAATTTTACTTGAAGCTTTTAATTTATGTTAATGTTAATATTTTACTTGAAACTTTTTAACTAATGTTAAGCCCTAGCCTACCTACAGTTGTTCAACTCATCTCAATCCCTAACTTACCTATGAATTAAATTAAGTCCGGTAAAGAAAATAGAAAGTTGAAGAGAAACATAACAACAACGACACCGAATGAATGGATGTTGTGTATGTGTGTGTTGTATTTATGTGTGTGCGTGTATGTAAATGTGCGCGCGCGTACCCTCCAGAAACTTCTTCACCCACTACGGACGAACCTCCATTGCACCGACCATCATCTGACACGCACCGAGGAAATGAATTTTACCGGATACTGAAAAACAAAATTGAAAGAAAAAGTTAATTTTTTAAAATAAAAAACAAGCCATTGAAAAAAAGTAAGATGCAACTTATCTTACCATGAGATTACCATCATGAAACGTGCTGACTCCCACCACAACCCACCTCTGATCATTTTGTAGACAAATTTTTTTTATTGGCTTAGTAGTAAATGAATGTTAAAACGAAAGAACAAACGAATAAATGATTGAGCGAATGATTGATTGATTGAATGAATTAATTAACCAATCTATGATTCAATGAATGAATAGAATGAGTCAATTAATGGATGAATGAAAGATTGTGTGACAAAATGAATGAATGAAAAAAATAAAAACAACGAAACTAAACCATACTTCAAAAATCGTCGTTGTTGTTTTCTTCGAGTTGTTATCGGAACGATCATCATGAGACACCATCTGAAACGTGCTGAGGCCCACCACTGCCCACCTCTCATCAGTCTGTAGACAAGTTATTTTTATTAGCTTAGTAGTAAATGAATGTTAGAATCTTAGAAGCAAAAAATTATAAAATGGAAATAATGGCAAATAAATAATATTTGAAAATAATAAAGAGAGTAAAATGTAAAAAAAACTTACCGTCGTCCATTCGACAAAGGCAAAATGATGAGTGCCTACCATTTCCTGCGTTGTCCTTCAAAACTGGTGCCAGTCCTCCTCGAGATTGTTGTTGAAACACAGCCCGTGGAATGGAGAAAGAGAAAATTCTCACTAGAAAGCTTAGCGGTGCCTGCATCTTAAATTGCTTAATAAAAATAATCCTATCTACCTATTCAATTACCTTAACTAATCTATAATAAATTGTTAATGGTACGATTGTCGAAAGTTCCCCTTCATTCTCCCTCCTTGCACAGAGGTTCACCGACAGCCAGGGCACCGGATAGTAAACCATTGCCGTGCGGATAGTAGACTACTGCCTTGCGGATAGTAAACCATTTGCCGTCCGGAAGCCGTGCGGGTAGTAGACTATGGCCATGCCGCATAGTAAATCATTACCGTGCAGATAGTAAACCATTGCCGTCCGGATAGTAAACCATTGCCGGTTCACCACTGGCCGCCAAGGCTTACCTCTGACAAGAGACTTCGAAATTCAGGGTCTATCGGCTATCGTACCCTCAACTTACCTATTCATTACAATTAAGCCCTAGCTTACCTAAAATTACAAAACTCAAGAGCCCAATTCATTGGCCTTTCGGCACCCACCCCACCACCTACGTAATGCCTTGGGCTCCAACTTAGTAATAATAATATAAAACTTAAACTCTAAATCTATTAATGAGTATGTGTTACAACGTAGCCTTAACCAACCTATTCATTACATTACGGTCCTAGCTTACCTAAAATTACAAAACTCAAGAGCCCAATTCATTGGCCTTTCGGCACCCACCCCACCACCTACGTAATGCCTTGGGCTCCAACTTAATAATGATAATGTAAAACTTAACAATTAATTTACCTATCGATACACTTACAGCGTTTTAATTTACATTACAATATTTTTCCTAGAATTACATTATTGCTCTTAACTACCTATGAAATTAAATTACTCTCAACCTTAGTAATAATAAATTAGAATGTGTAATGAAAATAAAATTACGCTCAAATACTAACATATGTGTTTATGTATGTATTTGTGTGTGTGTGTGTGTGTGTGTGTAATACGCTGGTGCGTGTAATGTGGGTGCAAGATAAAATAGAAGAGATAAACTTACGCTGCCTACCTATTCAACTACATTAGTGTTGGATGCTCCCTATCTATCCTACCTACAATTAAAATTAGGCCTATCTAACCTACCTATATAGCTACTTAATGTAATTGTGTATGTGTGTGTGTGTGCGTGTGAGCATTCCTACTTAATGTTAAATTACAGAAAAAAAGAAGAAAACGTATCCCAGTCAGGCAGGTATTCTTTGCCACTGAATGAACGAACGTAGCCTGACATCTTCCATGATGAACTCCTCTGGAAGCTTCAACCTGAATGAAATGAAAAAAATCCTATTTTATTAATTAATTCTAATGAAAATAGAGAAACGAGCCGCGGTGAAATCCACCAGCCGGAAAAGCCAGCAAACTGGCAAAAAAGAAACCGTTAAGAAACCGTAAAGTCGGAAGTTAGGGTTAAGGTTGAACGTAGGGTGACATCACAACCATTCTGATCCTCCACGACGAACTCCTCTGGAAGCTATAACCTGAATGAATGAACCTGAATGAACCTAGATGAATGGACAAATCTTATTTATTTAATTTAAATGAAAATAGAGAAACGCAAAGAAGCCGACCGGTCGGCAAAGAAAAGAACCTCAAGGAAAGGTATCTATATAACTCTATATAACTCTATATAACTCTATATAACTCTATATAACTCTATATAACTCTATATAACTCTATATAACTCTATATAACTCTATATAACACAGACATGCAAACTCTATATAACTCTATATAACTCTACATAACTTTATATAACTCTATATAAAATAAAATTAAATAAAAATAAATAAATTAAAAAAATATAAATATAAAAAAATGAGATCAGGCACTCCGACTCGAGCGAGGCAGAAATGCCTGATCTGATTTCAACGTTTTTTCAGCTCCTCTATTTATACTCGTTTCAACCATACATTCTCATCATTTCAATCATTCGCATCAGTAAAAAACTTGTTTAATGTATATACTGCACTATTATACAGTCTTAACCACAATGCTAACCGTACTAAATTGACGTCATCGAACGAACGCCTTCGAAACTTTCTGGTTGGCTGGTTGAATCTGCTATATTGCTTTTCATATAAACATAATCTAATGTAATTCAAAATAGTTTGAGACCACACCTTGCTTAACATCCGATTCCAAGCCGAGCCAAGCCAAGCTGAGCCAATATGCATAAGCGCTTTTATGTTAAAATTTTGCTCGCTATATTTATATATTTTATAAATTCATTATAAAAACAACAGTAATCATAGCTATATATGTACGCACGCAGTTCAAAATTTTCGGGAAGAATTCAAAATAGTTTAAGACCACACCTTGCTTAACATCCGATTCCAAGCCAAGCCAAGCCAAGCTGAGCCAATATGCATAGATTTATAAGCGCTTTTATATTAAAATTTTGCTCGCTTTTTAAACGAATATCCCAATATAACAAATTCTCCATCCTATTTTAACTTTCTTTGATGCTTTTTAATCAGTCAGGTCACAAAAATCATTATCGATATCGCATTGAAATCAATTTGAATTTTTTTTCAATTATTGATAAAATTTTTAAATTGTTGATAAAAATAACTAGTATATATAGTGTAGTAAAACGTTTAAAATTTTTTGAGAGAATTCAAAATAATTTGAGACTACACTATAACACAATTGTACAATTTGAATGTGTAAATACAACATTATAAATGTATTATAACTACGTGTATATATCTATCTATTTCTTTATTTAGTTCTGCCTGTGTATGACATTTTGTCAAATTTATTTGATAGGAATTGAATATAACCTTTATACCGGCTGATTAACTACCATGCAGTAAAATAACTACTGTTGACACCATTTCCTCCAACGATTTCGCAACGAATTGCCCATACCATATAATTAGAAGAAACTCTTTCAATCAATGTTTAAATTTTTATATTGTTATTTATTCTTTCGTTTTTGTTTCTGTACTAATTTTCGTGTCAGATACAATAATTTAGTTTTTAAGTAAATTTTCATTTTCGTAGCTATACACAAACATGCCTACCTGTTGCATTAAAAATTGCATTAATAATAAATAGAAATGAGAAAATTTCTGATGCATCTTTTCACAGGTTTATTTTCAAATTAACTTCACACTAAAATAAATGTAACAATATCCCTACTAAAATCATTGAATAGAACTATTTTGTTTTACAATTACATATATTTTATTTTATAGACTATTATAATTTATAATGCTATCATGGATTACCATTTTATTATTAAAAGCAATACTTAAGAAATGCACAAGTTTCTGTAACAGTTTATAAAATTTCAGATTTCCTCAAAATGTAAAACGATTGGATTGAGACATTAAGTGCATCAGACAGGAAATAAATGATTTCAAATGGCTTCCATCAAAAAATGCAAGAATATGCAGTGACCATTTCTGTAATAAAGATTATAAGGGTTATGATGGAAAAAGGAAGGTAATGCTGAAGAAGGCATTCCCATGTTTTCAAGTTAGTTATATTTATATGTCATCAGTTACACAAGGAAGCAATTCACACCATCATTGTACATTGCAACATTCTTATCTATACAAAAAATATAAAATGCATTCAACAATATTCCATGTATTTTATTAAAACTTAGAAAGGGCATAATGACATTGTGAATAATAAACCCTGCTTAGGACTGGGATCATCATCATCATCATACCAATCACCATTACAAGCAGAGTCAATTTTATATTAATGCTTTACAAGTTAACTAAATTGGCATAATCAAGTTTTTATATGAAATACACATCAAGTATTTAATGTAACAAATAAATTAACAGAAAAATTTCTGGAAAAGTTTAAAAAAATTAGAACATATGACTCTGATCAAAAATCATTTGCGTTGACACTGCATTTGTATGGGCATAAGGCATATGATTATCTTTGGACAAATGGCTTACATCTTCTTCACACTAGGACATTAAGAAAGTGATCTTGTCATACCTGTTCAATAATTTTAATAAGATTGTTTTAAATAACTATTCTCAATGTCATTTTATTAACACTACATTAAAAGGTGGCTACAAAACATTGATGGTATGCCTGGGGTGATTTCTACAAACCTTATTGACTAATGGTGATGGGGATCCTCTGGAACTGTAGGATCATGACATTCAATCTAGTCATGGATAGAGAAATCAATCCTTGATATATTTGATAACAAACATTTATTATAATATAAGAATGAAAAAAAGATGTAGGTGTAAGGCAAAATCTTACTGGAACTATTATTTTTAGCAATTTATGATTTATTTTTTTATTTATGACTATCCATTTTCAATGATACCAATATTTTTAATTATTATTATCCAAATTATAATCATGCTTATATAAATTAATTTGATTGTGGCTATTTCTATGCTTAATTATTTTATTTACTTGCCATAGGTATGCACAGTATTCAATAAATTAATGATAATAATTAATAACACAACATTCTAAGTGCATAAAATATAATAAATTAAAAGTACAATTTTCACAAGCCTCATTGGTTATGGTGATGGGGATTCTTTAAAACTGAATGATCATGATCTAACAAGTCATGGATTGATGAATCACTGGAATCACATATTATCTTTAATAAATTTAATAACAACATATACTACAATTTAAGAATGAGGAATATTTTATAAAACATTAAATGAAAAAAAAATTTAGTTTGAATCACTCATAATTAATAAATTTTAATTAAATTGCAAGTTAGCTTGAGGAGTTTGAAGCTAGAATTGAACAAATTACAAAATTGTTTATTTTATAAAATTGATTAATAAGTTGTTTAATATATTTATTTAATTTAGTATATTTTTTATTCCCAGACCTAAGCATTGTAAATAAAAATTTTAAAACCAATCAAGCAATAGAATTTAGGATCTTAGGAACAAGTGCTGTTAGTGGTTAGTGTAGTAGTAGTATGTAGTAGTGTAGTGGTTGGTAGTTTCTGGTAGTCTCTCTACTAATGCTAATCTGTTAATTTATTGTTCGTTAGTGTTATCTGTTATTTATTTCAATTAGTAATTAGAATTAGTAGAGTTTAGTTTTAGCTTAATTATTAGAGTTTAGTAATTTAATTACTAATTAGTCGTCGTTTAGTGTTGTTACAGTTAGTTAATGAGTTAAGTGTTGTTGGTGGTTCACAAAAATTTTTTTTATTTAAAATGCAAAAAGATACTTAACCGTCTTACAGCAATATCTATCCTAAAACAGCCTCTAGTATCACCTTTTAAAACATTTTGAAATTTTAAATGAAAGCAATATTCCGAAATTAGTAAATATACGATCGTAACTTTTGACTTGGGCGATAAAAAATCATCCTCCAATTTTTCTCCGGAAGTAAGCTCCTTGTTCGACCGTCAAAAATGAGCGAAGGCCGTTATGTTTATTCTAATTATATGGTTTGTCCTAATAATTTCCTAATCAACTGCCGGATAAAATAGAACAAACTGATTAAATGTAATTAGCTAATATAAAATAAAGCAAGCGAGTTTTTTAAAGACTTAAACAAATGCAGAGAGTTGTCGTAATTTAGTTGATAAATTAATTAAACAAAAGTTACATTTGGTTGTTTAGTCTTTTTTTTTAGTTTAGTTAGTGTTACACTTACTTACCTTACAGGTTACTGTTAGTTACATGAATAACAATAAACAAAATAATTTACTCAATTACTGAATTACAAGGCCGTGTGTTTGTGTGATGAAATCCAACGATGGATCACAATGATAGTGATAATGTTTGTGATAGTTCAGTATCTGCTGGAAAGAAGGAGGATGTAACTGTTAGTGAACTGGAAAGAAAAGAACTCATTGAAGCTGTCTATGGTTTCTTTATTTTTATATTATATATTTAATTTTAATTTGTTGTTTATTATGTATTTTAATTTTATTTTGTATAATTTTTATTTTGTATTTTACTCTAGTGGTAATACAAAAGTAGTATTTCTTATTGTATTTAACTGTTCAAGTACTCTCTATACTAAAGCTCAATTCCTAACCTTATAATACTGAAGTTTTTTAATAGATTTTGTTTAAATTTAAAATAAAATATTTTTTGATGCAACCACAAGATCTTTGCAAGGGAATCAGAGATCCAGAGAAGCCTGCAACCCTGGAAGAATTGAATATCATACAAGAGGAAAATATTCATCTAATACCAATTTCCAATACAACTTGTATTATCATCGAGGTATTTTTTGTACCAACAGTTCCCCATTGCCATTTAGCTACTGTTATTGGTGATTAATTAATTGATTTATTTATTTTAACATGTTTTAATTATTAAAAGTACTCATTCATAAAATATGTTCTTACTCATTCATGTAGGTTTGTGCCTCACAGTAAAGCTACAAGAATGCCTGCCTAAGAAGTACAAAGTCAGAATTATTGTCCAACTAATAAACTTAATTCAACTTGAAAATAAATTTAGTGAATGAATTAACTAAATTTATTCAAACAATTCATCCGGTTTCATAAATTAATTTTATTATCTTTGAAATTGAAAAATACCCACTTATCAATTAATTAATTCAATTAATTAATTAGTAAGTTAATTAAATATGTATATGTCTGTACAGATTCGTGTCAAAATAAAAGAAGGAAGCCATGACTCAGAGCTTGAAAGTTGGCTGATTGATTTAATTTGTTATGATTGAATTTTAGGTTAATTGATTGACATTTTATTGAATTATTCATTAATTTTGGTAGCTAGTCAATTGGTAAATTCACTAATCACTTGGTTAGAAGTATTGATTTTACTTATTTTAAGGAGTTGTGACCAGTTTATTGGAAATATTATTTTCAGACGTTTAGGCAAAAATGTAAAACATTGAAAATATATTATTTCTACTATATTTAAACTATTTATTCTTCAAGTTTCAAGCCAAATTTGTGTCATTAACTTAGTCTACATAATCTATGTATATATATGTGTATATATATGTATATATATATATATAAAAATATATATATATATATATTTTCTTCACTAATTCATTCACTAATTCTATCATATTTCTCTCATAATTCTAATTCTACCATATTATATATAATTCTATCTAATTTGCCATATCATCACCTGCATTTCACACTGACTTATCATATCATCGTCGTTGTCTTAGTGATAAAGATAATGAACTTTACAATCATCACAAATGGCCATCATCATTGTATTTATTGAACATCATGTCAGTCATCACCAACATCGTCATTGATGCCATCATCAATAATAATAATAATAATAATAATAATACAATTATTATTACCATAATTATTATTATTGTCGTTATCAAAATTATCATAATTTACGAAAAAATTCCCAAACTGACCAGTCAACAAGCAGCTGAATGATAAAGAAAGAGTGTCAGCAGCCATGGAAAACCCATCTCTTAGTGAATTGGTCAACACGTGTATACACGATACGTAATAATTTCATCATGTGATATAACGGACAGGACATGTATAATGTATTGTATATACTTTGTATATATACGTGCGTATGTGTGTGTGTATTTTTATGTATCTGTGTGTGCTCGCATGTATATATGCATACTTTAAATAAACTGTATATATTTGTGTTATGTGTTATTTGTGACTGACAAATTTTATCAGTTTTTCCTCTGATAAAACTGTTTAAGATTTGTTTGGTTTCATATATGTGTATGCTTTGATGTGTACATTCTCTGTGTGTGTGTGTGTGTGTGTGTGTGTGTGTGTGTGTGTGTGTGTGTGTATGCGTCTGTCAGCTTACATATGTCTTACTTAAACACTTACTTACATATGCCTATGTCAACACGAATCATGTGTTATTTGTATTTAACTATGTTGATTTTGTATGACATTGGAAAATATTGTAAATTAATAAGTGCTCGCTTATCTCTAATTAAATTTATTTAAATATTTTTATTTCAAATTAAATTAATAGAAATCCTTTCATATCAACGTCGTGTTTTTTACAGAAACAAACCCCGTTTTTTGGCAACCGTATTTTGTCAATTTTAATTACAATTAATCATTCAATTTATTTTTTAATAATTAATTTAACATAATTAATTTTTAATGATTATTGAATTGAAGAACTCGTACGTACAAGACATGAAATGCAGGTTAAGTAATAATGATATAATAATATATGTATATAACAATTTAATGAATGAACACAGGGCAATGGTAATTACAAATTATCCATCACGTTATGTGCCTGTACACACGCACACACACACAAACAAATTCTCACTCACACACACACAAACAAACAAGCATACACACATACAAATTCTCACTTGGGAATGTAGCTGCAATTTTAAAGATAGAGAAAAAAGTAATAAACACATCTACATAAAAAAAACCTGCATATGAAAGTCCAACTAGTGTACGTATATACAAATAAATACAGCTATAATTAAATTTTAATTATTTAATTATAAGGAAAAAATTATACATTCTGCAAGATAATTAACAATTATAACATCATTTAAATCCATTAAATATAAAATAAATATTACTTTTTTCTCAGACGTGTCAACACACACACACGCACACATACACACACAGCGCATGTGGAAAAGGGTGAATCTCCACGCACATCATAAGCAAAGAGGGATCCTTTCGCATTCGATCCCAGTTACTGCACAAGAAGCAAGAGCTAGCTGGCAGGCGCCTTACTCGTTAAGCTATCTATCTCATCGTATCACCGTACTGATATGAATTCATTCTGTCTATAAGTTACTTAAACATAGTAATCAAAATTGATTAAAATGATAATGACGATAAGATGATGATGAAACCTATGAAAGTGATGACAAAATGTATGATAGTGGTGGCAGATGACAATGATGACGACGACGACGACGATATCACAAAAAATGGCCTCAATATTTCTAAATCAAAACAAAATCTTTGCTACAAATAAGTAATTAACTAATTGAATAAAAAAATGAATGAATGAAAATGTAAAAGCAACCCGTGCAATGATGCACACATTCATACAACACCCTACTTAAGCCAAAGTGAAAATGCATAGTTTAATTTTACAATCATTAATTGAAAATTGAATTATTAAATAATTTAACTAAATAATTAAATTAACAAATAAATTAATTAATTAATTGATTTGACTAACTATTAAATTGAACAATTGAATTAAAAAAATCAAATTAATTTAATTAACAATCAATTAATTGCAATCTATAATGAAAAAAAATATGTTAGTACTGGAAAAACCTGGAAAGTCACCAAATATGGACATTTAGTCGAAAAGCACGCAAGCGCACACACAAACAGACATACGCACACACACAGACACGCATTTATATATACTAATGGATGGAATAAATAAACCGAATATTCATATCTACAACATATCTTTCTATAAATGTTGATAAATAATTTTTCCCAAAAAATTAGTGAAATAAATAAATAAATGAAAGTACGAACGTATGTGTTAGTGTGTGTGTGTAGTGTACACACAAAGCATACATACAGATGATTAACTTTTTTCAATTGGGGTAACAATACCAGGCAGGGGAATCAAACGATCCCCGGCCACTTGGGCAGGTAGGCACTCCACGTGGATCCACCTTCAACGTTGGAGGTCGATGTACCGGGTTCGATTCCACTGGCGAGCCGGCTGATCGTCTGTTTCTCTTCTGGGGAAAACTTTAACATGGTGTGGATGACAGGAACCAGCTGGATCTTCTCGTCGCCACTCTTCAACGTCAGGAACTGTGCGGAGGAGGAAAAGGATGATGAGGATGATAAAAACCGACAGACAGACAAACAAACATACAGACAACCAGACAAACAAACCAACACACATACCAACACAAATATGCCATACAAACCAACCGATAGCAAGGCACAAACCTTATAGATGATATTCTTGAGGTACTCCATGTTAGAAACGGAAGTCTCCCTCTCTTGGTTCCTCTCCAACCTTCGAATTTCCGACTTTAAAATTGCAGCTTGTTCGGTCAGGTGTAAAACGTTTGCTTCACTCTCGTTCAATAGCTAAAACGTGGTTTGTAAAAATTCGTTTTTCAAATTTCACGGTTTTGCAACTCATTTTATTCTCAAATAAGTGAGGCGGGAGCGTTTAT
>NW_008704170.1:423959-451996 GCF_000326865.2 Helobdella robusta | reverse complement strand
GGGAGAGAAAAATCGAGAGAGAGAGAGAGAGAGAGAGAGAGAGAGAGAGAGAGAGAGAGAGAGAGAGAGAGAGAGAGAGAGAGAGAGAGAAAGAGAAAGAGAGAGAGAGAGAGAGAGAGAGAGAAAGAAAAGAGAGTACCTGACGCAAGTGTTCGCCCTGTCTTTGAGCAACCAGAAGCATGGACTGAAGAACTCTCTCTTCATCTTTAGACACGTCGGAAGAAGCTAAAGTCAAACATTTTACGTCATCATCAACATCGCTACCGATCGTCATTCATCTTTCGCCACAGCCAACCAATCAACCAATCAATCCCCAACCAATCACCAACCAACAAACCAATCACTAGCCAATCAACCAATCAATCAATCAACCAACCAACCAACTAATCAACTAATTAACCAATCAATCACTCAATCAACCAACCAATTACCAGCCAATCAACCAATCAATCAATCAACCAACCAACCATCATCATTGGTTTCCGACGGAGGCACAGATGGATTAGCGAGAAGAACATCCAAAGGCACAACAGAGTTTTGACGTGAAGATGGCAACGATAACGTCAATTGTTGTTGTTGTTGGTTGAGTGTTGTTGATGTTGTTGTTGTTATTGCTGATACGTTCGCGGTTGTTAGTTTCATCAATTTAGTTTCAGTTGATGTGGCTGGTAACTAGATGATGATGATGACGACGACGATGATGATGATGATCGCAACGATGATGATGATGATCGCAACGATGACCAGAATTGTTAACAAGAGTGCTATTATTATTATAATAATTATTATTGATTGACCAGTGTAACACAACATAGAGATATTTTGCAAGGTAGTTAGATAGTAAAAGCGCCTGCTTCTATGTTGCTGTGACCAAGTTCAAATCCAAGAAGATCCTCGACCATCATAAATAAGCAAAGGTGTATAAATCACTAGGAATTGAAGTTATGATGAGAATTGCTAACAGTATGTTTGATGATGAAGGTATACCTGAGGATTGGCGACACAGTGTGTTGGTGCCGTTGTATAAGGGCAAAGGAGATGTGAGAGATTGTGGGTCATATAGGGGTGTGAAATTGCTAGAGCACGGAATGAAGGTAGTGGAGAGGGTGCTTGAGAGGAGGTTGAGAAGTATGGTGACAGTTAATGAAATGCAATGTGGGTTTATGCCTGGTAGGGGAACGGTGGATGCGTTGTTCATGGTGAGAATGTTGCAGGAGAATTATAGAAAGAAGAAACGAAGATTGTACATGTGTTTTGTGGATCTAGAAAAGGCTTTTGATCGAGTACCGAGGAAGGTCATTGAATGGGCGTTGAAGAAGAAAGGAGTGAATGAGTGACTTGTTAAAGCTGTGATGCAGCTGTATGAAGGAGCAAAGACAAAGGTGAGGGTTGGAAGGGGAACGTCGGACGCTTTTAGTGTTAAGGTAGGAGTGCATCAAAGATCAGTGTTATCACCGTTTCTGTTTGCAATTGTGATGGATGTTGTGTGTGGAAACATAATGGAGGGGTTGTTATTTGAGATTTTGTATGCAGATGATTTAGTCTTGATGGCTGATAGCATGGAAGAATTGCAGCTAAATTTTACAGATGGAAAAGTGTTATTGAAAAGAAAGGGTTAAAAGTTAATATTGGTAAGACGAAGGTAATGGTGAGTGGGGAAGGTGGGGAGCGAGTGATAAGTAAAATAGACCCCTGTGGGGTATGTGACAGGAGAGTGAAGGCTAACTCGGTATTGTGTATAGGATGTCAGAAATGGGTGCATAAGAGATGTAGTGGTGTTAGGGGGGCACTGAAAAAGGTGGAAGGCACGTTCAAATGTAAGAAATGTGTTCATGGTGTAATTAATAGGACGGACGCAAGGACGGGGTTGAGTGGTGGTATTGAAAGAGTGGAAAGCTTTGTTTACTTAGGGGATAAGCTGAACGCGGATGGAGGATGTTTGAGCGCAGTTACGGCTAGAGTTCGTGTAGGATGGATGAAATTTAGGGAACTGGGTGGGGTATTGTGTGGAAAGAAATGGTCAGTGAAGATGAAAGGGAGGGTATATAAAGCATGTGTGAGAACAGCGATGGTATATGGTGGTAAAACTTGGGTGTTGAGGAGAGAGGAGGAAAGTGTACTGCAGAGGGCTGAAAGAGCTATGGTGAGGATGATGTGTGGGGTTAAAGTGAAGGATAGGAGGAGTAGTACAGAGCTGATGTCAATGATGGGACTGAATGAGGACATTGTGACATTGATAAGGAGATCGAGATTGCGATGGTATGGACATGTGTTGAGAAGGGATGAAAGGGTCGGGATTAGGCGAGCGTTGGAGTTCGAGGTTGAAGGAGTGGTAGGAAGGGGTCGTCCGCGATTGGGATAGAGAGAGCAGGTGGAGAAGGACAGGGTGAAAGCGGGGTTGCGTGATACTGAGGCGAGTGACAGATGTGGATGGCGTCGAGGGGTATTTCGGTTTCATCATAGGTAGCCAAACGGCAACCCCCGATCTCAGGGAAAATGTTGTCTAAACGTGTGTTGTTGTTGTATAAATCACTAGGACGAGATGTGAAACATAGTTGCCAATAAAAATCATCATTCACTAATTAGATAATTCATCATTTAGTTGAAGATAAGTGAAACTTTCTGTCGAAGCACGATGGCGTAATGGTTAAGGTGTCTGGCACGGCTGTCACCATGACATGTTGCCATGACAGGGTTCGAATACCGAGATCCCCCACCTATCACATACAATGTGTTCGGCGTGTGACGAGTCGATTCATCAGTGATCTGGCTGTGTGATTGCCGTTGTGTTGGCACACACGAGAAACGCTGAAAAGAGAGGATTGTGATGAAAAAAAAACATCTTGAACGACGCTGAAGCACTCGCCTTAGTAAGAAGGTCATGGTCATCCACGTACTCTGAGCCCTGGCGTTCATGTTGGCGTATTTTTTAACATTCATTTACAAATCAATTATGATATTAAAAAGTATAAAATACATTTGCGAATAAATAAATGATAGAATGGATGAATAAATGAATAAATGAATGAATGAATGATTGAATGAATAAATGAATGAATGAATGAATGAATGAATGAATGAATGAATGAATAAATGAATGAAATTCATTCATTCACTCATATATTCATTCATACATTCATTCATACATTCATTCATTCATTCATTCATTCATTCATTCATTCATTCACCTCTCCATCCTGTCTTTCTTCGACAGCCAATAGCAACGAAGCATTCGTCCTAGCGTGAAGGCCATTGGCTGGCAGTTGGGAGGATAGGGGCTCTAACGACTGGAGGCGCGTGCGACACCTATCAACTTCTACTTGGGCCTTTTCCAGTTGCAGATGCAGTGATTCAACCACACAGGCATGCTGTTCCTGTGCGTGTGTATGTGTGTGGTGTGTGCGTGTGTATGTGTGCGTGTGTGTATGTGTGTGGTGTGTGCGTGCGTGGGTTGGTTGATAGCAAGGAAGGTATCAAGACAAGAAAGGTATCAAGATACCATGCCGGCAGAAACAGACCTTGAAAGTTTGGGCCATGCTTTCATTTTGTTTGGTGAGCTGTTGGATGACGTCCGTCTGCCTGTCACGCTCCTCTGCATGGATCCTCTTCGAAGATTCAAACCTTCGGCGATTGGTCAGGTAAATGATTGATTGATTGGTCGATTGATTGATTGATTGATCGATTAATTGATTGGTCGATTGATTGATTGATTGGTCGATTGATTGATTAATAGATTGTTGGTCTGTTGTTGCTGTTATCTTTCTTGAATGATCGAATTGAGTTGTCTAATTGAATGTTTGGTAGGGACGGAAGATATAATAAAAATAATTATAATTATATATAATTATTATTGTCATCGTTTAAATATGTTGTAAAATTTCTCGGATAAGTTGTATTTTTTTCTCACATAAAACTTGTAGAAACAAATCATGGATTAATTTAATGGATGGAAAATAACCTTTCTTTCCAAGATTTCTCGGCTGATTCAAAGCTGCTCAACAGCTGTGACTGCTTCAGCTGCTGTTTTTCCTGTTCCTCTTTCAGCTGTTCAAGCTCCGTTGCTGACAGAAACAGCTGCTGTCTGAAATTATCGCCAAATTAATTAATTAATTAACTATTTAGTCAACAAATTAATTAATCAATCAATCAACCATTCAATCAACGAATAACTAAACCATTAATTAATTAACTATCCAAATAACTTTTTAAACAATTAACTAATCAATTAAACAATTAACTAATCAATTAAACAATTAAATAATCAATTAAACAATTAACTAATCAATTAAACAATTAACTAATCAATTAAACAATTCACGAACAACCGATTAATATTGGAAGTTTGCTAAACCAAACATCATGTCAACTTAGACCTAGTACGACTGGATTATTTCGACATGAGAAGAAAAATTAACATAATGATAGTGATAACAAACAACAACAACCGCAGCAGCAGCAACAACAACAACAACTACAACAACAATAACTTTAGCTCAGCAATCTTGGTCCTCAGTTCCTGATTCACAGTCATCAATTCTTCCCTGTGTAAAAAATGAGAATGAAAGTTCAACCGGACTCTCAGCGTATCATAACTTTATAATTAGATTACACTACAATGCAACAATACCCTCGATGTAATATTAAATCGTTCGTAATTGAATGTAATGTTTAATGTAATCTGTTGTAATGTGATCTGTTTAGTGTTAACAGAATGATGCCCCCCCCCAGTTGCGATCATCATTGCATAACAGGATGATGTCACGCATCATAGGATAGCGTCACACCGTCATAAAATGACATCAAGCGACGCCACCGCGATGACGTCATCGCACTACGTCACGACAAACTTCTCTTTTTTCTCTCCCTTCATCATTGTATCATCACTGTTCTTTGTCTTCTGCTGTTTTAGGACGCTGTGTACTCTCACCTACATGATAATAATAATAATAATAAAATAATAATATTATTATTATTATTACTATACCACCACCACTAACACTGCTACTACTACTACTATAACTACTACTATTATTATTGTAATTATTATTCTTAATGCTGTTATTGTTGTTTTTGATACCTTGTAACCATCATATTCAGCCTGAACCTTCTCGAAACTCGTCTGCTTGCTTTCCAGCTCTCTCTGTAGATTATTTATCTTCGTCTCCAGAAGCATATTTGATCTTTGGTAACCGTCGCTCAGTGACGTCATCCTCTCCATCAGCTGATGGTTCTCAGATAGTAAGGCCGACATTTTTAGCTGCGGAATGAATGAAAAATAAAAAAAATTGATGCAGAAATCATAATCCACACTACCATCACGATCATCAGCATCGTCATCGTCGTCATCACATCACCACCATCATCATCACACCACCACCATCATCATTTTACAATCACCTTCCTCATAATAATAATAATAATAATAATAACAATAATAATAATAAGTCACTTTTTGCTCTTCAGCAAGCTGGTTGAGCATTTCATTTTGAACTTTCAGCTGGCTTTCGCTGGTTGACAATTCATCTTCCTGGTAAATTGTTATTATTATTATTGTTATTATTATCATTATCATTGTTATCATCATCATCATCGTCGTCGTCGTTGTTATCATTCTAATCACCAAGTGGTCTCTTACTGTAATAGAGTGATGATTACAAACAAGATTCATCATCTTTATCATCATCTTCGAAACAAAGCTATGATTATCATCATCATCATCTTTATCATCATCATCTTTACCATCATCATTCGTCACCATCACCACACCACACCACCGTCAACATCATCGTCGTCATCATCATCGTTATCACAACCTGTCTCTTGATATCAGCCAGTTCTTTCTTAAGTTTCAGTACGAGTTGCTTCAACTTACCGCAGTGCTCGTCCGTCTGCCTGTTCTGCCTCTCTGACGTTTCTTAGCAACCGACCATCATTATCATTTTAATCATTTTAATCATTTAATCATTTTAATCATTTTAATTATTTTAATTATTTAATCATTTAATAATTTTAATCATTTTAATTACTCAATCATTTTAATTGTCTAGCCATTTCAGTGATTTATTCATCAAATCATTTTAATTATTTAATCATTTTACTCATTGTAATTATATAATCATTTTAATCATTTTGTCATCTCAAAGATTTAATTGTTGTTATATAAATCTTTTTAATCAATTTATCCAACTCGCTAAATTCATTCATGGTAATCTTTTAATCATTTTAGTCACTATAATCATCTTAACGCACGCACGCACGCACGCACAAACACACACACACACACACAGACCCACACACACGCACAACACAGCCCAACCAAGTAATTTCTGAGTGGCCTCCTTCTGCTGCTGTACACTAGCCAACTCATCCATCAACGATTTCACCTTGACCTGCTTCTCTTCAAGGTCAAAGTTCAATTTCTTCAGTGCCCTCTCGTAGTCGGCTATCTCCAGACTTATCATCTGATTCTGTTGCACATCCTAGGTTCAAATCAATTGGTGGTGATGAAAAACATAACGATAGCGACCAGGCTGAGTCATTTAACTTGAAATAAAAACAACAAAACAAAGTAGAATAAAAAAAAGTACAATCAAACAAACAAACAAATCAACAAAAAAATAAACGATAAGTTAAAATTTTGTAATTTGAATTATTTGTTATACAAAAAAAATCGACGACCTTCAAAGCATTCTCAAGTTCAACCTCCTTCATCTTGACCTCCTGGCTTAACCTCCTGACCTCAGTCGCGTGTTCATCTTGTTCTTGCTTCAGGTGAGTCTCCAGCCAAGTTATTTTCGTTTCCAACTGCTTGGGAGTGATTGAATAGTATGGAAAAAAAACGAACGAGAAATTACTAAACAGTACTATTATTACTTTTAAAATTACTACTACTACTACTACTACCGCTACTACTGATGCTACTATTACTACCGTTACTACCACACTACTATTGTTACTCCTACACTTACTACTACTACTATCACCAATAATAATTTTACTTTTACTACTAAGATATTTACTGCTACTACTACTACAATAACTGCTACTGTTGCTACTACTACAACTACTACTACAACTACTACTCAAACTACTACTACAACTACTACTACTACAACTACTACCATTAACAATACTACTACTTTTAACAATAGACAAACTAGCTATATCCTTAGCAGTACATACCAATGTACAACAATACTGCCACAAGTACCAATGCAACAATAGGTCATAAATAATGGACCACTAACGGCCAGTTTATCCTGTCCCAAGAGATCCTTGTGTATTTTTCCAGCCTGCAACTCTCTCTCCAGATTTTTGATCGTCGATTCGTACGTCTGCAGGGTGGGGTAGATGGATGGACGGATAGGGTCGTGTGGATGGATGTGGAATTAATGATTATGATGAATAACTAAAAACATGAATAATAATAATAATAATTAATAATAATAATTAATAATAGTAAAACAAAAAAATGATGACTGTGATGATGTAACAAATAGATGTATTAATCTTTGTCGATTTTTTCCAAGTTCTAAAAACATCAACGCTAATTCTATTTAAAATATTATTAACCCCCATGAATGTCAATCATTACAATCGTTAAAAAATGTCCTCATCACCCTTATTATCACGTCATCATCATCATTATCACGTCATCATCATCATCATCATCGTGACCATTTTATTCTTTTTCAGTTCCTTCATTTCGTCAGTCACGGCGATAAGTTCTTCCTCCTTCGCAACGACCTTCATCTTGACCTGACCTAGTTCCATGCTCAGCTGATCGACACACATTTGAAGATTTTTATTGGTCAACAGTTCTGCATCTAGTTTCGATGCCAATGTTTCGTACTCGCTCTGCAAACTCTAGGTTGACAAAATTGTATTTATTTTTTTAAATATTTAATTTTCCAAAACTTTAAAAACAATTATAAATTATGCATTATTAACGAAAATTTATTTAAGCAGAATCGATCGAAATATATAGTGACCTGGTAGAGTATTGACACATTTTTATCTGTTGACTTTTGATTGGTCGACAGAGATTTTAATTGGGCCAGTTCATTGCTCGCTGTTTCCAGCTGTCAAGAATTTGTTTTATTATTAATTAGTAGTAGAAACAGTTACACATTATAACATCAACTTAGATTAAGATGGAAGGAACTCCAGAAACAATGCTATAACATCAACCTTAGATAAAAATACATCAACTCTGGAAACAACGCATGACAACGTGAACCTTAGCTTTGTAATCAGCCGCCTCCTTCTTAGCTTTTAAGGCCAGCTGTTTCAGCTTCAACTCTCTGTCTTCTTTTTCTTTCAACTGAGTCCTCAGTGATTCAACTACTAGGTGGAGTTCTGGCCCATTCGGTGTGTTTGTGGCTGCTGTGGATTCATGTGAAGTGTTGCGTGGAGTTGCTTCGCGATGTGCATCAAACGATGTTTCAAATGATGACTTGCTAAGTATGCTCGTTGAATGTTCAGTATTAATCTGCCCCTGAGAGGAGTTCAATTTGTTGGTCAGTTCTTCGATTTCATCGTTCATCCGGTCAATATCGACCATCAGTTGTTGGTTCTTCAGTGTTTCACTGTCCAACTGAGCTTTTAAATCTTCATAGATAGATGTTTTTTCGTTGAGTGAAGCTTTCAGTGCGTTGACTTCTTCAGACTTTCCATCCAACAACTCGGTCAACTTTGATATTTTCTGAGATCTAACCTCTATCTCATGCAAATGTGCATCATTACAACTTGTTAACTCAAGTTGCAAGTTTTTCAGTTTTGATTCATTACTTGAGATTACGTGCAATAGTTCCTCCTGCTTTGTTTCATACTCTAAAATTGTACTAAGTAACTTTTTCTCTTTCGTCTCGTGCTCTGAAATTCTTTCAAATAGTTTTCTCTGTTCACCTTCTCTTTCTGAAATGATTTGAAGTAACTCTCGCTGCTTTAGTTCATCTTTTGAAATGGTTTCAAGCAGTTCCCTCTGTTCTGTTTCATGTTTGGAAATGGTTTCTAGCAACTTTTTCTGATTTGCTTCAAGTTCTGAAATGCTATCAAGCAATTCTTTATGCTTTGTGTCATGATCAGATGAAGTGAGAAGCAGTTCTTTCTGTCTCGTTTCATGTTCTGAGACGGTTTCCATCAATTCTTTTTGTCTAGTTTCATGTTCTGAGACGGTCTCCATCAATACTTTCTGTCTCGTTTCATGTTCTGAAATAGTTTCCAGGAGCTCTTTCTCTTTTGTTTCATTTTTAGAAATAGTTTCGAGTAATTTTTTCTGTTTTTCATTTAACGCCGCTAATGCTTCTTCTGCTATTAACAATTTCTCGGTAGATAACTTCGATTCAACATTTTTATCATCTAACTCTTTAGATTTTTGCTTCAGCAGATCATTCATTTCAATAACTTTGGCGTGATCCTCTGAGAACAATTTAGACTGGTCTTTGAGAGACTCAACTTCTAGTGTTAGCATGTTAATTTGTTGAAGATATGACGAACATTCTGAAGATTTTAACTCTAAATTCTTAATAAAATTATCAATTTCGCCATCTTTTTTTGTTATTGTTAATTTTAGGTCATTTATTATTTTATTCAACTCACTAATAAATGTCTCTGATTCATTTTTAAAATCAACAAAATCTTTCAGATCCACTTTTAATCTTCCCACTTCAGCACTCAACTCCTCGTTCAGTTGATCTTTCTCTTTTACCTTAGCAGCAAATTCAACAAGTTTCAATTTCAAATCATCAATTTCCTTTAAATTTTCCTCTAACAATTCATCTGACTGGCTAGCACTGCCACAACTCAAAACGACAAGAGATTTGGAAGTTGCGGATGAGCCATCCAGGGAACAAACTGCAGGAAAGTAGTTTTCAGTGGAAGGAAAATTGTCAGCACTAATTGAGGCAGTTGTTGAAGTTGCTGCTGCTGCTGCTGTTGAGGGTGTTGTTGATAGTAATATCATTGGACATATTGTTGTCTTCACTGCTGTTGTTATTGTTGCATCTGTTGTTGTTGTTGCAGTTGAAGATGACGTTGAAGATGTTGCTTCAGCTGAAGTTGCATCAGTAGTAGGACTGCTATCGAACGTACTGTTGTTGTTAATGTCAATTTTATCCCTCTCGTTGTTGAGTTTCGTCTTTAAATCATCTTGCTCTTTTAGCAATTGTTTAATTTGTTTGTGCAATTGTTTGTTTTGGTCTGATAGTGATTTAATTTCAGAATTTTTATTCTTCACCATCGATTGTGTCGTAGTGATCTGACTAATCAAGTAATTATCCAAAGAATCAAGAACTTCGAATAAATTGTTGCTGCTAGTACAGTCCAGCCCTTGTCGGCACATCCCTACTAAACCCCCACTAGCATCATCCTCATCAAAGTTCAAATTAGTTTTTAAACTATCAGAGATATGATAGATTTTTTCTTTAATCTCATCTCGTTCGAATATCAACTCATCCAAAATGGACTCCAAGTAGCCTAACCTCTGCCTGAACACCTCGTGGTAGCAAGATGACTCATCTTTGTGAGTATCATTCCCTTCATTGTTCATACTGCTCACATCATAGTTGGACCCTTCGCCATCTTCCTTGCTATCTATGGCACTCAAACTCAGTTCAGGAATCTGCTGTTGTTCATTTTTCATGAAACTTCTGCGAATCATACGAGGACTGAACATTTCTAAGCTGACGCTCGACATTTCAGTGATCACATCTCTATTCGGGATGCTGCATTCGATTGTTTTGATGAGTTTTTCGACAAATTTACTGCTGAGTCGCATGCTATCATAAAGTTCTTCGAGATGTTCATTGACATCCTCTCTCTCTTTTTCCAGCATCTTCATCATTTTTTCCCACTCTGCAAGTTTCTCCTCTAAATCATTTGTGGTTGGTGTGGTTTGGGTTGTTGATGTTGTTGATGTTGTATCAGTTGTCTGAACAGATGCTGTTGTGGCTTTCGTTGGTGTTGAAACAGTTGTTTGAATGGATGTTGTTGTTTGCTGCGTTTGATCTGTCTGTGATGATGACACCGTTAATGATGTTGTTGTTGTTGTTTGATTGCAGTCTGTTTGAGTCACAGCTTCACTTGTTGTCGTTGCTGCTGTTGTTGTGGGTGGTGCTGTTGCTGGCACTTGCAGTTTAAGTTCTGTTAATTTTTCAATTTTTTCCAGCAGTTCATTATTCTCTGATAACATTTTTTCTAGATCTCTCTTGTTTTTTTTATAGTCATCTCTCACAACTGCCAGCTCTCTATCCAACTCCTGACAAATAATTAACTAAACTGTAGTGACTACACCAAAGTACCTCAAACAATAAAAACATTAACATAAAATAAGCCAAAATTAAAACACCCACCATAAAAAATTAGCATGAAATATACCAAAATTAAAACACCCACCACAAGAACATTAACATAAAATATGAGAACATTGAAGCATCCACAGTGAAACCATTAACATAAAATATGCAAAAAAAACCTTATTTTTCTTAGAGAGTATGGCCAACTCGTCGATAGTTGATTGATAAGCGGCCTGCATAGTTTCTTGTTTCAACTTCATGCATTGATACTCTTCCTCACTGACAAGACCATTCTTCTGGTTGTCACTTCTATGTTTCAGAAACTCCAATTCTTTGGTCAGTTCTAAGGTTTTAGAAATAATATTGAAATGATCTTTTATTCAACAACAATTCCAAATAAATGAAAAAAATTGTTGGGATGATTAGGATAAAACGCAAAGTTTATTGAGCCCAACCACCTTTTAATAGAGTCAATTTAAATATAAGTAATTTTAAATGTTATTATATATATTATTTTACATTATATAATAATTAATAAAATAAAACAAACCAATGAAAGTAATTAATTAATTATAATTAATTATAAAAGCCATAATAATTTTATTTTGTAATGCAAATATATTATATACATATTATTAATTGTGAAAGACAAAAACTACTAACACACCTTCACATCTTGATTTAGATTTCTGGTTAAGGATCATTTGCTTCTTAACAAACTTTATTAAATCCTCCTTTGAAAGGCTTTCAAGCTGAAATACAATTTATGGCAATTATTATTCATTAAATCATATAATTATTATAATTTAATAAAAATATTAAATATTTAAAATACAAGAGTTGTGAATCCCTGTTTAATGTAAAATCCTAACCTTAACAAACTTTATTAACTTAATAATTAAGTTATTAAGTCTTAATTAAATAAAAGTTAAGAAATAATAAATTAAAATTAAATCCAAAAAAACTTACTTAGTTTAATTAAAATAAATAAAACTTCATAATTAACTTATTCTAAATTAACTTATTTTAAATTAATTATTAAATTATTTAAATTAAAATAAAATACTCTTGATGACAAGGCGGGGCCAACACCAGCTCCAGTGGCAGGTGATTTAACTTCCAAACCATCTTCAGTGGACTGGGGAAACATTTAAAAATAAAAAGTAATAAAATTAAATAAAATTTAGAAAAATAATTTTTAAAAAATTTTTCATTTCAAATCATTCAAAATTTACCATTTTAATGAGCGAACCGGTGCAAATAAACAGGGATTTAATTTTTCATAATAAAATATAAAATTAAGACTACGTTGTTGTTTGCTTAAAACTGCACTTAAAAAGTTATTAATTATCAATTTTAATTGATAAAATTAATTAATTTGTTAAAATAACTTTAATTTTTTAATTATATAATTTAGCTTAAGAAATATAAAAATTTTTACAAATTTAATTAAATTTGTAAAAATATTTTTATACTTAAGTTTACTTTTACTTTACAACTAAATTAACTTTTAAATAGTGTCTGTGTAAACGAAATTGACGTTCATGTCGTCTAACTTACGGTTTTTTATTTTTTATAAATAGTAATAGTTAAATTCACTAATTTTTAGTTAGATTTAGAAAAATGTCAGATTACAAAGGAAAACGATATAGGGCAAGAACTGTTTTTTTTTTTTAGAAATTTAGATGTTCATTACCTTCTTCTTATTATTTTATTTTTATTTTATAATCAATTATAATTAAATATAAATTATTTAAATTTTAAAAGATTATTATTCTTCACAATTGTTGGATTATATACCAGTTTTTATTTCAAGTTTTTATTTCATATTAGTACTAACTTATT
The DNA here is from genome assembly GCF_000326865.2 of Helobdella robusta. Lineage (NCBI taxonomy): Eukaryota > Metazoa > Annelida > Clitellata > Rhynchobdellida > Glossiphoniidae > Helobdella > Helobdella robusta. The sequence goes on along the minus strand of NW_008704170.1, from coordinate 438,857 downwards.
TACTTTTACATTTACTTGGTTTTTAATTAAATTACAATTTACTTTACTAAGTAAAGTAAAGTAAAGTTTACTTTTACTATGTTTAGTTTTAAGCTTTATTTAGTAATCAATTAATTTGATAAATGTAAAAATTAATTTTAAATATTAAATAAATAGAATGTTAATAAAAGTTGTAATAAATATCATATTAAATTTAAAATAAATAAAAAACCACCTCACTCACTCACGGATCAAGCAAAACGAAACAAAAAGAAAAAATATCATTAAAATTAATTCAAGATTTCAAGTTAAGATTTGAGGAGTTAATATTAAATTAAAATAAAATAAATTAAAAATCACAGAACTAGTTATAAAGAAAATTAGTAAAAATAAACTGTCAGGTTTTTTGTTAAGGTTATAAATCTCAGCTTATAGACAATAATAAACACTACATATTAGATTTGTGATTCTTAATAATAATTTTCATCAACTTGTTGATATATTTCAGGCTCAGACTAACGATGATTCCTTGCAGTTGTCTGACGACGACTATGTACCTTATATACCTGTTAAAAAAAGAAAGGTATCTATTTGTTTTTTATAAATTTGTTTTTTTGAATAATAATAATTATTATCATTATTTTAGTTGTTAAATATTATTATTCAAGTTTTTTATATAATGTTAAATCTATAGTTGTAAAGACTTAATTTTTTATTAAATATTTAAATTATTAAATAGTTTTACTACTTGATAATTGAGTAAATTAAAAAAATTAATTCTTCACAGGAACAGCAGAAGCAGAGACTTGAAGCCATCAAAACATTAGCAACGAACAAATCCAATTATATGACGTCAAAATTACAAAAGAATGACAACCACGACGGCCAAAATGACAGTGACACAGATATCGCTACCTATCAGATGCTGGGGCCGAAATCTCACATCAGTTTGCTAGACCAACATAGCCAGTTGAAACTAGAAGCCCAAGGTATATAATCAATCAGTCAATTCCTGGCCTACTTATGTACCTTCTACCAAACATACTTCCAAACTCACTCACTTAACTAACTAATTAATCATTCAGTTATATATTTTAAGTTAATTAAATTAATTATTTTTGGTTTTGAACCCATTTAGTTGATTTTAGTATCGTAGTGTGCTCCTCTTACGAGTAAATTTTTTTATTTGAGGATTTATTTTTAAAATTTATTTCAAATTTAAATACATGAATTAATCTTTATAGCAAACAAATTTTTATCATTTGGAAATCTCTGACAGCTCGTAAGGAAACGGCGAGGGAGAAACAGTTGAAGGAAGAGGAGAAGATCCTAGAAAGTGTGGCCGAAAAAACAGGTCTTTTATTCATTTTTTATTATTCTTTTTTATGTTATTCTCTGTTTGTTATTTTTTGTTTTTCAATTTGCTATTTAACTACTTTCAATTGACATCTTAATATATTATTTATTATCTCGTTATTCTAATAATTTTTAAAATATTTTTCAACTTTAAAAATTAATGATAACAATCTGCCATTCTGTTTTCTTTTCAATCTCAGCCCTGATGGGTGTTGCTGAGTTGGCGAAGGGTATCCAGTATGGTGATTCTATAAAAACTAGGTCAGTGATGTGGCTATATTATTAATAACTCTTCTTACTAATAATTATTCTTATCATATTATTATTATTGTTGTTGTTGTTGTTTCAACGACTCTCTTTGGATAGTGAATAAGCAGCATTTGTCGCCCTAACCATAGCAATAATAAAATGACACTAATGATAGAGTAGTAATTGTATTATTACTCCAGTTGGAAGGTCCCGAAATACGTCCTGGCGATGCCCCCGTCGAGACACCAGCGCGTCAGGGACCGACTTCGCATACTGACCGAGGGTGAAGATATCCCTCCACCCCTCAAGACGTTCCAGGTTTGCGACTACCCAACATGGCTGGCTACCTCAATATTTTCTAATCTTATTTTGTATCTTTAGGGAGGAGTTTACTTTTTGACTAATTAGATAATTAGTCTGTTTTTAGATATAAGATATAATATAAAGTAGAATAGATATAATAAGATAATATAAGATATAAGATACAAGGTATTGAATAATTAACCTGTTTCTTGAATAATTCATAAGCATCTTTCAACTGGTTCCTTCATCATATTCTAATTCTTATTTAGACATTTTATTCATTAATTGAGATGTTTTTTTTTTTGATTTTATGTTTTTGGTCGGCCATACAAATTTTATTCTTCACCGCACGTACACACATACGCATACAGACACACGTACACAAACGCGCGCGCACATACATGCATACATACCTGCAATATGATACTCTTAAATGTATAGGAGATGAAATTTCCAAAAGTGATGATCCAAGCCCTTAAGAAAAGGGGCATATTGAAGCCGACCCCCATTCAAATTCAGGGCCTGCCTGCCGTGTATGTTAACCTTCTTTTCTGCATTCGTTCATTAATTATGTCAAATTTGTCAGTCAGTCAATCAATCAATTGAATAATAAATTTAGCAATTAATCAATTAGTCTAAACGGTCAATTCATTAATCATTCAATTGGTCAGTTAATCAATTAATCAATCTGTTGGTCAGTCAATCAATTAGACAGCCAACCAACCAACCAATCAATCAATCATTCAGCCTATCGGGCCGTGACATCATAGGCATTGCATTCACCGGGTCCGGCAAAACACTCGTGTTCGTGCTTCCTCTGGTCATGTTCTGCCTGGAACAGGAAATCAATCTGCCATTCATCAGAAATGAGGGACCTTATGGACTGATCATTTGTCCATCGGTTGGTTGATCGGTCGATTGATTGGTTGGTTGGCTGGTCTGTTGGCTGATTGGTTGGGAGAGTGATCGCCTGCCCTGACTGGCTGGCTGACTATATGACTCATTAGCTAACTGATTTATTTGGTTGTTTGAGAAGTGTTTGAGTCATCCTGTGAGTCAAGCAAAGCTTATATTCTTTCTTGTTGTTATAATTATTATATTTGATAATTAATTAATTATTTTTCGAACAGAGGGAGCTGGCTAAACAGACAAACGACATAATTGAGTATTTTTTCAACCAGCTTGCTTCACACGGTCAGCCGGAGTTGAGGTGCTGTTTGTGTATTGGAGGATTTCCCATCAAGGATCAACTTGAAACTATTAAACGGTATCAGTGTGTGTGTGCATGGTGTGTGTGTGTGTAATACTTTTTTTAAAATTGGTTACTGCCTTGATTTGTTACTCATATTTTTCAATAAATAGGTCCTTCTTTTAAGTCAGTTTTAGTTGATTAACAATTGAACGAAGGATTGAATATTGAATAAGTGAGTGAGGAAGTGAATGAATAAGCAAGTGAATGAATAAATAAACGATTGAATGAATGAAAGAGTGAGTGAATTTATACAATTCATTGCTTGCCAATTCAATCAACTAATCTCAGAGGTGTTCACGTAGTCGTGGCAACACCAGGAAGACTGATGGACATGCTGGACAAGAAGATGATCAGTCTGTCAATTTGCAGGTAGGCAGGCTGGTTGGTTAGTTGGTTGGTTGTTTGATTGATTGATTGGTTGGTTGGTTAGTTGGTCGGTCGGTTGGCTGGTTGGTTGGTTGGTGGGTTGGTGGGCTGGTTGGTTGGTTGGCTGGCTGTTATGGACTGGCTGGTTAATAGATAAGAAATAAGTTAATGCCTGAGAACGTGGATACAGTTGACTAATCACACATCACCGAAAGACAAACTACACGACAAAACACCGCACGACGCAACACACACAATCACACAAACACACGCGCGCACACATACGCCAGGTATCTGTGCTTGGATGAAGCGGACAGAATGATTGACATGGGCTTCGAAGAAGATGTCAGAACGATCTTCTCATACTTCAAGGTAAGAATCTTTTCTTAATTCCTGTGAACGATGATGATCATGACGTTGATGGTGGTTTATGACGATGTGGTGGTCTAACCACAATTCATTCAACCAATCTGCATCCACCCACCCACCCATCCACGAAAACAGGGCCAACGACAGACACTCCTCTTCTCTGCCACCATGCCCAAAAAGATCCAAAACTTCGCCAGGAGTGCCCTGGTTCGCCCGGTCACCGTCAACGTCGGTAGGGCTGGGGCCGCTAACTTGGACGTTAAGCAAGAGGTGGAGTACGTTAAACAGGAGGAAAAAATGCCACACATATTGAACTCACTGCAGAAAACACTGCCTCCGGTAAATAAGGAAGATGATGCGGATGAGAATGAATGATGATGATAAGATTGGAAATGTAACGATGATGAGAATGATGATAAGATTGGTGATGTGACGATGATGAGAATGAATGATAAGAACGATGACAATTATGATGATAGGGTGGTTTTTTCAGTTTAAAATTTATTCAAAATTATGTTTTCTTAAACAGAGATGTCATCATTACTTTCAGTATTACGACTAATTGTATATATTTTGATTCACAATAAAACTATCGAAACAAGCTAACAACAACAACACAAGCTACTGATACAACCACATAATTATACAAACGTATCAATATCTTTATCCATCCTTCAACTTCATCCATATATCCATATCCATCCATCCATCAATTATATCCATCCATCCATCCATCCATCAACTATATCCATCCATCCATCATCTATATCCATATATCCATCCATCCATCATCTATATCCATATATCCATGATCTATATTCATATATCCATGATCTATATCCATATATTCATGATCCATATCCATCATCAACCAATACAAGGCATACATAGTGGTACCATACAATACAAATGAAAGCCATCACGCCACACGGTACAACACAATACAACGGCACAGGTACTGGTATTTGCCGAGAAGAAACAGGATGTCGACGCAATACACGAATACCTGCTTCTGAGAGGTATCGACGCCGTATCTATACACGGGGGCAAAGGTAAGATTATAATTATGTTATATTAATTATGTTATTATATTTTGATTCATATTATTGTTATTATATTTTGATTCATAATTGTTAGTATAATTATGGGCCGATCGTAATCTATCAATCAATCGATCAATCCAAGAAATGGCCGAGATGTGTACAACCTCAGCCACACACACACCACACGCCTACACACACTCATACATGTGCACACTCATATATATATAAACACACACCTGTATAAACACACACACACACACACAATCACTCACAAACATACACACTCAACACACACACACTCTCAATATCCAAACACACAGACCAAGAGGAGCGCTCGGTTTCAGTTCAACAATTCATCAGTGGCAAGAAAGATGTCCTTGTCGCTACAGATGTCGCTTCTAAAGGTTCGATTATTATTATTTGTTGTTATTATTATTATTGTTTTTACTATTATGGTGACTTTGGTGGTCATAATTATTGTATCTATAATTAATTAATAATAACGTATGGTATGGTTCTTGCTCAGAGCCATTGCGTTGTGTCTATTTTAAATTGAGGTTATTTCTAATTTTACTTAATTCCGTTGGTCGCCTTATTTAGTTTCCATAAAAATTTACATAGACTAACTAATTAATAGTCTATAAGTGAAATGAGAATAAATTAAATTTAATTTAAATCTTAATGAAGAATTCAAAAATTTCTCTATCACCTAGGTCTAGACTTCCCGAACGTCCAGCACATCATCAATTATGACATGCCTGACGACATCGAGAACTACGGTTCGTTTTGTCCACATTCGTCTTTTCTATACGCATACACACATACAAACAAACAAACACACTCATATACATTATCGTTTAAATTCATCACATCATCATTGTTAGTGTTACTAGCGTTCATTATTATCGTCATCATTGAATTTTTTATTGATACCTTCATCATTATCATCATCATCAAGTTTGTCATTGTTTATTTACTTGATCACTTTTTCATTTACTCGTTCATTCATTTATTCTCCGTGAATAATTGTGGTGGCTTATTAATATTCATGAACATATTTTCAGTGCACCGGATTGGTCGAACAGGCAGGTGCGGAAAGACGGGGGTTGCCACCACATTTGTCAACAAAACATGCGGTTGGTTGCTCATTATCATTAATTAATTGATTAACTACTAATTAATTGAATAAAACATTTAGATAATTGTTTTTTTTCAATCGTTGAATATTCAATTAACATTAACTTCCAACCAACCAACCAACCAAACGCAGAGGAGTCCATATTACTGGATTTGAAGCACCTCCTAATCGAAGCCAAACAAGTGGTACCGGAATTCTTGGCCACCATGGAAACGGAAACAGAGCAATACTTAAACATCGGAGGTTCGTATCTCATTAATATTCACATCAATCCATTAACATCAATTCACAGATTAATTATCATTTTATTCTAATAACTCGTTCTCAGGTGAGGTCGGCTGCTCGTACTGCGGTGGGTTGGGCCATCGAATCACGGACTGCCCCAAACTCGAAGCCATACAGAACAAACAAGCCCAGAACATCGGTAGAAAGGACTACCTCGCTTCTGGCGCTGCCGACTGGTAAACAAGAGCCAGCCTAGAGGGGCCCTATAATGAGAACCCAGATTTTTTTATTTTGCTAAACGAAAACCGTTTCTAAATTACCGAATTAATTTTTTGTGGTTTTGTTTTACCTGTAATTTTATTATTTTCATTGACAACAAATTAAAAAAATAAAACAAAAACTTTTCAAACGCAATTAACTCAAATATTTTTTTTAATTTTTATTAAATAGGCAGATGAACTGACACATTTAGATCGTAAAATAAAAATGAATTGTTCAGAGTTAACATGATGAAATTTAAAATCTTATTTATATATATATATATATATATATATATATATAGAGAGAGAGAGAGAGAGAGAAAGAAAGAATGAGGGAGAGAGACAGGAGAGGCACTTTTTTGACGAAAAAATTGACAATGATGATAAAAGTGATAGTGGATATGATGATAGACAATGATGAAATGATTCCTCCTAGTTATGATGGAATTTTATTGGCGATCAATGATGATTAAGATGATGATCAATCGTGATACACCACACCAATATGAAGGTGCGATAATAACAATAATAATAATAATGGTTTGGTGATGTAATGATGGTGATGATATAGATGAGAAACGATGTCTTAATGGTAAATGTGATTTCGGCTTACTGGTTACAGATTATCATTCAGCGTTCCTCATTTGGATGGGTACCTTTCAACTATTATAGAATGACCCTGAATTGTTTGAAGTAGCAATCACTTTTTAATCATTAGTAATAATCGTTATGCTATAAATGAATGTATCGCGAATTGAAATTATTGTACGTATGGAACAAATAATATAAGTAGCATCCTCCTAACGGCTTTCATTATTTCCTTCCTATATAACTTTTTCGGATAATAATTTTTATACAGATGCATCTCTCAGCATAAACACTGCTTCTTAGTAAATTTTACATCTATTTTTGAAGTACTATAGCGATTAGGCGAAGGTTTATATGATAATAATGATAACGCTACTACTAATAGTGATGATAATGATGATAAAGTAACAATAATAATGATGATGATAAAAACGTCAGAAGAAAATCACATGACTCACCAATCCCCCAGCCGCACAGGCAGCCACTAATCCGTACTGTCCGCCATCTTTGATTAGGCGATTGGCCGCAGTAGTTACGAGACGTACTCCCGTTGCTCCAAACGGGTGGCCTATGGAAAGAGAGCCTCCCCAGGTGTTTATTTTATCAAGAGATGGCGCTCCATACTTTGGTGTGAAATATTTAAAATTTGTTATCTATGGTGTTTGAAACTTTAGTGCTTGTGTTATAGTGGTACAATAATGTGGAGATGTGTGAATTTATGTAGAGGTGTAGAAACAGAAATTCACTTTTTGCGGCAGTCCCATGTAGTTCTTTGCAAAAAAATCAGAATCCAGAGCCTTGAGGTTTGCAAGTACTTGTCCCTGTCCGGAGAATTAGGAATGAATTGAGGGGAAAAATAAATAAAATGAAATCAACAAATAAAAAATTTTATTAAAAAAACAATAATAAAAGATTAAATATAAAAGATGATACAAGTAGAGAAGTAAAAGATAGTCAACGCCGGAAGGAAACAGTTACAAAAAAACTAAACACTACATACAAGAAGCTATTTTTAGTCGTTTAAATATACCAAAAAACTAAATAACACAAAATAATAGATAATCTGAAATACTACTAGATACAAACTAATACTAGCTCTATCATGAAATATATACTATACTATACTGAATAGTGAACAGAATACTACAAACAGCAAATGCTTCATGCAGTTCAATTGCATCAATGTCCTTCAAAGTGAGGCCAGCCTTGCTCAGCAGTTTTGGAATGGAGTAAGCTGGTCTGTTTATAATAATGGAAACATATTTTTCTCATTTTAAAGAAATTAAATGGTAAAAGAAATGTCCATTAAAAATGAATTATGATGAAATGTATTTGACGTGAAATGTATTTAAAATTAAATATATTTAAAATGAAATGTGATGTATTATTTGGAATTAAAATGAAATATATTTAAAATGAAATGAATGTTTAAAATGTACAATAATCCATTTGATTGGCAACAAAGACAATAATAAACCGACAATGACCAATGGCAAAATTGTCATTGGTTAATTTGCTATGAAATAGAAGCCTTCCCAATCATTATCATTCTCATCCTCATTTTCAACATCACCACCATTCTCATAATCATCATCGTCATCATCATCATTCTCATCATACTCATTTTCATCATTATATCCATTCTCATCATAATCATCGTCATCGAGACGATCGTACAGACCCAAGCAGCAGCTGGTCTTTGGGATCCTGCGCTACGTAGATGAAATCTCTTAGGAAGGCCTTGGGTTTGAACCCGAGCTCTAAGGCTTTGGCTTCTGTCATAAGGAGGCAAGCTGAAGCTCCATCCGTCTTAGTGATACATGTTGATGATGATAATGATGATGATGATGGTGATGACTATGAAGTCAATGATAAATAACCACTGTGGTAATATTAGGAATGAGTCAAATATAACTTGTAACAAATAACCGACAAATATTGCAATTAGCTGAATAGTTTTTTTTACTAACTATCAAATCAACCAATCTATAAACATATTCTTCTGCAAACCAGCCAACCAATCAATCAATCAACGAACCAGCCACTCAACAAACCAGCCAATCAACAAACTAGCCAATTAACAAGCCAGACAAACAAACAACCAACCAACCAACCAGAAAAGATGCATTAGCAGCTGTGATAGTTCCATGCGGTTTGATGAACGCTGGCTTCAAACCCGACATAACCTCCAAAGAACTTGGTCTGATTCCATTGTCTCTTGAAACAGGGGTGGGCTTGTTGGGCACTTTGAAGGTCAAAAGGTCATCTAGGAGTTTGTCATCTGTCGCTTTTTTGGCAAGGGTGTGCGACCTCAGTGCATATTCGTCCTGAGTGTGGGATGGAAATGAATAACGTGTGAGTGGATGAGTAAAAATGATTGTCAGTTCTATGAACTGGCTAGGAATAAAAATAATAAGTGTCTAAAGTATTTCATCATTGCATTTTGTAATATAATTTTTCAACCAACCAAGCAACCAGCCAGCCAGCCAGCCAGCCAACCAACCAACCAACCAACAGCTCAAGGGTGGAATTGTAATGAATTGTAATAAATAATGTGTCGATTACTAATTGATACATACATCTATATATAAACAAAATAAGAATAAAGGATGATAACTACCTGCTCCAATCTCGACACCTGGAAAGCAGCACACAAACGATCAGCTGAATGCCCCATTGTTTCACTGCTGGAAAACTCAGCTACAGCTGGCAGCTGCATTAACATAATTAATTAATATATTAATTAATGATTTAATATGTAGACTGATACAAATTACAAAATTAAATTAACAAATGAGTGAGCTACTTTAAATAACTAAAACTAAAAAACAAGAAAAAAATTTCAAAAGACCTCTGGTGCCCAATTAGATGGGCTGGCCATCTGCATGAAGATTGGTAACTTGGCGGGCAAAGTTTTGGCTTTGTTCAAGGACAACATGGCTTTCCTCATTCTTCGACCAAATCTATTGAAAATCATTTCAAAATTTAATTATTTCAATATAGAATCCTTTTTAGATAGTTCTCAGTAAAAAAGTTATTTAAAATAAAATTAATTAAGTTATTTAACTTAACTAATTTGTTAATTAATGTCCTATCTTAGTGATATTTCAACCAACAGTTCCAATGAAACTGTATACATACTTCCACAATTACTCAGTTAAATTACTACTATATGATAAATACAATACTAATTTACTTTCAGCAATCCCCCAAAACTGCAGTTGCAACAATTTTACTTTAAAGTCGTCACAGTATCTCTAATACACACACCCACTAAATGCTTTCCATGCAACGTAAGAAACCTAGCACACACGTATACAAAACACATTACTAAACATTTTTCCAAATGTATGTTGCTAATTAGTATAATAGTATTAGTAATAAATTAGTAGTAATAAATTAGTAATAAATTATTATAATTACAACCTGATTAGTAATAAAATATTATAATTACAACCTGATAGGGACATCAGACATAAACTCCACTCCACCTGCTATCACGCCATCGCAATACCCAGACGCCAGCAGACCTATAGCTAGAGATATGAAAAAAATTGAAAATTTATAAAACATATACAAAAAATGAATAAAAATCAGTTAAAAATACTAAAAACATACAAATAAATTTGTTCAAACTTTGAAAAAATTAAAAAGTATACATACAAACCGGATGTGATTGCCTGATTGGACGAGATGCATGCCTGTGTGACAGTGTGCGCGGGTATATTCAGCGGAAACCCCGCCCCTAAGGCTGCCTGATTATAAAAATATATTACTAAATCCATAAAGTTATAATTAATAACTGTAATGTGTGATCAGTAATAAAAGTAATTGATAGATAAAAACATGCAATTCATTGTGCGTAGCATACTTTTGTCAATATGCTCTGGTTAAAATTAAATAGTTGTAAAATATTCACAATGGATTTTGATAAAAAAACGCTAATAAACTTTTCTAACCTTGATTTTCATGTAAATTTGATCTAAAAACTAAAAAATCCTTACACTAATTCAAAGAATGATAAAGTTAGGACAAAGGTCCAGATTTCAAAACATTAAATCCACTTTTAAATAATAAATGAGTTGAGGAGGGAGTGCCACCATCTCAACAAAATACAAACCTCCCTAGCAATATTGCTTGTCTTGACTTCTTGAATGACAGTTCCCATGACAATGTGACCAATAGCATCTTAACATGAGATAACATCTTATTTAGTTACATACATACATTCACACACACATAGCAAACAAACAAACAAACATACATACACTACACACACACACACACACACACACACACACACACACACACACACACACACACATACATACATAGAAACATACATAAATAGATACATACATACATACATTCCTTCATTCATTCATAAATAAATATATACATATAAACATATTCACGTGTGTGTAATGTGTAAATTATTAATTATTCTTTGACAAATTTAAATAAACTAACCAAATGGAACATTTGTCTTTTTCACCAAACCCCTGGTTCAGTAATTTAAACAATTTAAAAGTAAATTTTAATATTTAGAACACTACACAGTCAGCTACCCTGCTACCATTAATCCTCTTCCATTTTGAATTAGGGAAAGAATTAGTACATAATTTACAATGAAATACTGAAAATCTTTTTTTAAAAAATATAAACAAATAAACTGAACTAGAAGTATCTAAACAATGTAAATTGTATTGAAACAGTATTTTTTTTCAGTAAAACAAAATCTGTCAGACGCAGAAAACACAAAGAAAATAGATATGTGAAGACATGAGGAAAAAATGTGAACAGAGAAATAAGTATAGATGGTAATACAAATGGTCGAAGTGGTCAAGATAAAATGGAATTATTAACAATATAATAAATTAAAAAGAAAAAACCCATATGAAATCAACTCTTACAAAAGTGCAGCCCTTGCCAGATCATGGGCCATGACATCTTTGTAGTCGGTGCCCGAGAGAAGGAAGGGAGTTCGGACCCCATCGACTAGCACTATATTTCTAACTCCGGGCTTTTCTAGAGTTTTCTTTGATTTTGTGCCTGTTTGTGGAGTAATTTTTTTATGTAAAATTTGTTGGTTAGAATGTTTTTTAAATTTTGAATTAAATCGTTCATTATTGATTGCATAAAAGAATTCTCATTAATCATAAAAAGCTGTCTTGAAAAATTATGCAACTTTAAAAACCATTTGCTATATCATATTTTTAAAAGTTAACTTAATTAAGATGAGTCTTAATGAAAATTTGTAACTTTTGATTCACTATTAATTAATTATCAATGAATATAATAAATTAAAATTCATAAATAACATTCTAAATAACAAATAATTAATAAATAACATAACATTCTAAATATAACATAAATATGATAATAGTGTTTATCAATGTTCAATGATGATGACAACACGATAAAGGACAACTGATGAAATAAATGATAATGAAGAGAAGAAGATAGAGATGATTGATTATCATATATATATATATATATATATATATATATATAATAAAAATATATAATAATTATAATATATATTTTTATATTACCGGTGATGAATGGAGCAGTTGCTGGCGTTTGTTGGGCGATCTTACCAGCAGCTGTGGTTGCAGTGGCCAGGCACCTTGCTGTACAAAAAAAAATACAAAAAAAATGATATCCACATTTTAAAACCGACAGAACTGATCTAGAATTGGGAAAAAGAAAAGAAAGGTTAAAAAGTGGATCACATGCTTGCTGAGTTTAAATGACATAAACTTGAAAAAATTTATAAATAACCTGAGAAATACTTCAGTAAATTATTCCTGGTAACGATTCGTAAATGGGACCGCATAATTTTAGATATTTGTCAATAAATAAAAAAAATTGACAATTTTGGGCAAAATAACAGGTGAAAAGTGCACTTAAATTATGGAAAGCTATTTAGTTTTAAAATATTTTGAACGTATTTGGCAGAATTAATGTTATCTTGTTAATCAATCAATCAATAAATCAATCAATAAATCAATCAATCAATCAATCAACCAACCAACCAATCAACCAACCAATCAATCAATCTATTAAGCGCTATTTCCGCGATGTTCAACAGCGCTCCTTAATGAATTTTGCAAACAGATTGGTCTTGAGATCCGCTCTGAACTTCGTTAAGTGATGGAGAAGTAGTCAGAGAAGTAGGTAGAGAGTTCCAGAGAGAAGGGCCAGAAAAAGCAAAAGCAGATTTAGCAAAAGAGTGTTTAACACGAATTAAGAAGAAGTGAGAACAACAAGACGATCGTAAACCGGGGCGTTTAGGTTCAATTAATATTATCTGATAAGTGTTTAAGAAATAATTTATATTGAAACTTATACAATACATTAATGGCAAATTTTGAAAATTATTCTATATTTCAAAGGTAGCCAGTGCAAGAGAACAAGATATGGAGATATATGAGAAACGTAAAAGGCACGATCAACTCATTCATATTCATCCAATCAATTATTTAAAAAATGCAACGTTAATAGCTATATCATTCAACTAAAACCACTGAAGTCAATGCATTAATTATACAAAATATTAATATTACGTAGGTCATCTAGTGAACGCTTGGTTAAGTCATTGTCACCAAATCAACTTTATAAGCGAGATGGATGGTGGCAAGCCGGATGGTGCGGTGGTTAGGCGCCTGACAAAGCGATGCTATGTTTGTCAGACTGGAATTGTATGCATGCACCTTCCGTGAGATCACGTACTTGCACTGCGCATACACCGTGTGTGTTGTGTGTGTGTTGTTTTTGTTGTGTGTGTTTGTTTGTTTGTGTGTGTGTGTGTAGATGTGTTTGCGTGCGTGCGTACATGCGTGCGTGTACGTGCGTGCGTACGTGCGTGCGTGTGTGCAAGATGTTGATAGCGATGAGGATAAGAAGAAATGCAAGAAAAAATAAAATAAAATGCAAGAAAAAATAAAATAAATGAATAAACTAGATATCCTGTGCTCCATCGTATATATAAAACAATGATATCCAAAAAAATAACCAAATTTTTTCATAAAATATATCAGAACTAAAAATTACTTAACAACTGAGAATAAATCGAAGAGGAGAAAATAGTGTGCAAGAAGCGAGCGTTTAAGAACAGATAAAAAGGAAGAATGTATGGAGAGAGTGTATTAAGGAAATGGCTGATGTGTATAAATGCAATTGAGCGCTAGATAATTTATCAAAGTCACTACACGTACAGGTCTGCTATCCAAATTAACCCTTTATTGGCTTTTAATGAAACCGTAAACCAGAGATGCGTAGTTAGTCGGCGGCATCCTGATGATGATCCTGTCTGTGGTGATGATGATGAAGAAGATAGTGATGATGATGGTTGTGATGATGATTAAGAAGAAGAGAGAAAAGATGATAAGCCATTATGATGAAGGAGAAGATGATGATGACGTAAAATGATGACGAAGATGAGGACAAGAAAGATGAAAATAGGAAATATTGATAGAATAGATATTTAGATTTGTCATTTTAATAAATATATATCAATATAATTATAAAGATAGTTTGATTACATCGATATATATATATATATATATATATATATATATATATATATATATGTTGGTAATAGACCATAATTTTTACAATATTCTATAAATTCTACCGAATGTTTGGCGTTAATATGTTTGTAGTTCGTTTACGAACTACAAACATATTAACGAACTACAAACATATTAACGCCAAACATTCGGTAGAATTTATAGAATATTGTAAATATATATATATATATGTATT
>NW_008704170.1:420386-423659 GCF_000326865.2 Helobdella robusta | reverse complement strand
ATATATATATATATACAACTATATATATATATATATATATATATTATATATATATATATATATATATATTATATATATATATATATATATATTATATATATATATAGTGAGTCTACTTGAATCCACCACAAGTTCGTGAGTATATAAAGGGTGAGAATTTCTGACCTGCTCCCCATGTACGGTTGGCCAGTTGGAATACATCAAGTGCACCATCTCTCACCACGAACATCTAAGTCGTTCTAGGCTAGACGCGTTTCGTTCCTTGTGGCACTCATCGGTGGCTCGAGTTTAAACAGCAACTGATTGCAATTTCTATGTCAGTTGACAATATTGCAAACTAGGGTGTTTTGAAGTAGTTCACAGAAACACAAAAACATTAATAACAACAACCACAACAGCAACAACTACTACAGCCAGGACTACAACAGCAGCAACATCTGAAGCAACAACTACAGCAACAACAACAATGATATAAAAAAGGTTGCATCAAACCCAAATCTTCTTGTTGTATGGATTCCTCCATATCTTCAATCTTTAGCGGGTTTCAATATAAAGCTTACTGCAAACACAACAATCAACCCAACAACAACAACTTCAAGAACATTGGCAACATCAGCAACAACATCAATAACAACAACAACAACAACAACAACAACATTAGCAACAACAACATTAATAACAGCATCAACAACAATAACACTGGCAGCAGCGACAACAACACATTTGACATCAAAAACATACAGACCAATAGCAACACCAACGTTAACAACAGTATCAGAAATAATACAAATAACAACAACAACAAATACGACATTAAAAACATCAACTACATTAACTACGACACCGACAACATCAGCAACAATCTAAATGTAGGGAAGCACAAGTTAAAGTTTAAACAAAGCTCGCAAGAAAGATACACTCACAATGATGCAAACGATGATAGATTCTATAATAAGTGTGACAGCAACGATGGTGTCCGTGACATTAAAGTCACCGATAATAACATCAACACGAATTTGAAAACAAAAATTGAGGACAACAACAGCAACAGAAATTGTAAAAACATTATCAACCACTGCCTTAGAGTAAAAGTCAAATACAACAACATCAGCAGCAACATCAGCAATAACAACAACAACAACAACATGGATAACATTAAAAACATAATTACGTCATCAAAACAAAGATTTATGGTTAAAATTTGTGTTGTGAAACTAATTTAATTATAAATTCACGGTATATAAGAAAGCGCGCAAATGCTAAGCAATCAGTCAGTCAATGACTTAACCGATAATCAATAAATAAATTGATAAATCACATAACTGATCAATCAATTTATCAATCAATTAAACAACGAATGAATCAACAACCACTCAATCAATTAATCAATCAAACAATAAATGAATCAATCAAATAATCAAACAATAAATGAATCAACCAATCAATCAGTCAGTCAAACAATGAATGAATTAACCAATCAATCAATCAACCAATCAACCAATCAAACAATCAAGCAAGCAATCAAACAATCAATAACTGACAGGACTACCTGAGAATAAAAAAGAACAGAGAGGCAAGACTAAGTTAGAAAGTTAAATTCAATTTTTTTCCATCCACATTCTACAAAATAATTTTCTGAATGATTTAAAAAAACTAACCACAATATTAACAAAATCACTTATAAAAAGTGTAAAATACAAGGTAGCTCAGATAGCAAAAGCACCACTCTTTGCGTCAATGTCGCTTTGACTGAGTTCGAATGCTGTCTATGCAAGCGTTTTTTCATGTGTTATATATAGTAAACATGTTATAATGTAATTATGATATGATATAATATACTAAAAATGTTATAATGCAACCATTTTGAATGAATAAATTAATCTGATTGCGTGTTTGAAAGTGAAGTGGAAGAAGCGCAAAAAACGCCAGGACATCAGCCTGCTTGTCAACGACATTCGCCACAAATATTTTCCAGAAGTTTTGATAGACAATGAGCAACAACAACAACTGCAACATCAACCGCAACCGCAACCGCAACAACTACTAACGTCACGGCAACTACTGCTTTCGCCACAACAAAAACTACTGCAGCCACAAAAACGACTACCACCACTACCACAACATCATCAACAACAGCAACCAAAACAACAAAATCAGCAATTTTCACAGCATAATCAACAACAACAACTACTACTACTACAACACCAGCTACAACAAAATCAGTCAGAAAAACTTAATCAACAAAAAATTTTAAATCAACAGATGCAGCAACAACACCACAACCAACAGCACCACAACCAACAACAGCAACAACATCATCAACAACAACAACGCGTTCAAAGATACAAGAAACAACTGATAAAATCACGTCATAATCATCAAATGCTTCATCATCATCATCCTCATTCTTATCATCATCATACTCCTTCCAATCATAATTATCATCATTATCACCATTCACAATTACAACTAATACTACCCAAACAACATAAACAACAACAACAACACGAACAACAACACGAACAACAACACGAACAACAATATGATTACACGGTCGATTTAACTGATAATGAAATTGATAATCCAGACGATATCGAAGATGACGATGATACTACCGGTGATAATGATAAGACTGAAGAGAATGATAATGATGACGATGACGACGACGATGATGAAACAATTGACGTTGTAGAATTGTAATTTGGATTGAAAATGAAGTAGACTCTCATCACATTCATCCTCATCAATTATATTGTTACATCCATATTCCGTCAAAATAAACATCATCACAAACAAAAATGAACAAAAATCATTAACATTAATAATAACAACAATAACAACAATATTAACACCAATGTAATCATCAACGACAACAACAACAAATTTGCCGACGACAACAGCAACTTCATCAAGAAAAACATCAACAACAACATCAACAACAGCAACATCCACAATAACAATCAACTACAACAACAATAACATCAACTACAACATCAACGACAACATCAACAGCAACAAAATTGTGGACATCTTTCACATTTTGAGCTTTTCAAAAATAAAATAAACTTATAAAAAAGAATGATGTAAAACATAACTGCTCCTGATAAAAATGTTTGTGTTGAAAATAATAATAATAGGATAATTAGGATAATTAATTATTTATTTATAAACATATCAAAAAACACACAAACACACATACAGAAACAAACACACACAAACAGACACTCCTATACTTCTCATAGTGCATCCCTTCCACATGTGACATAAAATAGA
>NW_008704170.1:359597-418283 GCF_000326865.2 Helobdella robusta | reverse complement strand
CAATATCGTCGAAAGATACGCCAACAACATCAACAAAACTCAATTCTTTCATTCTTCAACATAATCACAAACAAGTGACATGAACAACAATGTCATAAACTACATCAACAAAAAACATCAATAAAACACATTAACGTGACACCTAAGAACATACAAACAAACGAACGGACAACCAAACAAATAAGCAATGAAACAGAACAAAAATTTAATTTAATTAAGATATCTATGGTTGGTTGACACCAAATATGTACGTAAGTGAAGTAGGACACCTCGTTACTTACACACATGAAGTAATTTGACCTCTGGGTGTGACCCAATTTCTACACGCCTCAGCAGCCAATCAACACCCAGAGCCAGTTAACCATTCGATGAACTGACCCACAAATACAATTTAGATATAAGTTCATCCGAGTTCAAAAGGTCAGACCGCCTTTGTTCTTTGTTACTTTAAAAAATCAAATTCTTTCACAATCACCCTCTTTAATGATATGTCGCCATGTATCGACCGACAAAGACGCGAGAAAATTTGCTTCATCACCTAACTCTGGCGAATTTTTCTGCAAATTTGAATTGAAAATAAAATGGTTAAAGATGTTTAAGACTTTAAAATGGTTTGAAATACTGGGAAAGTAAAATACTTACTAGTTATTACTTAAAAACTTATTTTAATTTTAAAAATATTTATCATTTCAATGAAAATATTTTTTTAACCAATGAATTAAATAACGAACGACTGCTTGATTATAAACAGTTTGATCGGCAACCATTAAAAATGGGAAGAGATTGGCGTATAATATAAAGTGATTCATTAAGTAATGACGTAATGTGACACACACACACACACACACACACACACACACACACACACACACGCACACACCACACACACACCGCACACATACCACACACACACACGCACACACCACATACACACACACACGCACATGGGCATCTTCTATGATAGTTTAGCTGGGGTAGGAAAATCAATGCGTTTTATTGTCTTCCAGAATGCATACGTGTGTTTGCATACAAATATATACTCATCAAATATATATGGTTAATAATATAATAATAATAATAATATTAACAATAATATATTAATATTATTTTTTGTAATAGTATTAGTTGTAGTAGAAGTAGCAGTAGTAGTAGTAGCAGAAGTAGAAGCAGTAGTAATTGTAGTAGTAGTAAAAGTGTAGCGGTAGTTACTACTTCTAATATTTTTTTATTATTATTATTAAAAATTTCATTGTTTACCGCCGATTCAGATGGTCTCTCTCTCTCTTTCTTCCTCTCTCCCTATCTCTCTCTCTCTCTCTCTCTCTCTATATATATATATATATATATATATATATATATATAGCCTTAAACAATTATATTTGTATGTGGGTAAACGACGTGTTTATCTGCATTCTACACCTTCCAACAAGCAAATACGTAAAAAAAGATGAATTAATGATGAACGAACACATACAGACACATACAGAGACTAAAATACACACACACCAATACAAATACATATACACTCTCATATCATATGAACATACACACATATTATACATATGTATATTCATGGTTATACAAAATTATACATATACACACATATGTATATTCGAAAACTCATACGTCTATATACACATACGCGTATGTGAATATGTGTAGATGTGTATAGGTGTGTATGTTTATTTGTTTATTTGTGTGTGTGTGTGTGTGTGTGTGTGTGTGCGTGTTTGTATGTGTCTGTCTGTCTAAATGTATGTATGTATATAAATAATTGAGCGGTTTTAGCTCTTCAGAACTTTGAATATCAAAGAAATGTTTCGAATAGAAAAAAAATGAGATCTCAAAAAATATATGAGAATAACAGAAGTTGATGTAACATAATACGCATATTATAAAAAATAGAAACAAATAAACAAAACAATAGAACAAAAAGAATAAAAATAAAAAACCATAGGGAAAATAATAATAAAAAGAATGACCAACTTGTAATAGTGTCGTTATTATTATTGGCGTGTGTATAGGGTATGGAAAAAAAACTCATGAAGGGTAGATATTAAATCAAAATAGGAAAATCAGAAGAGAGAGAAAGAGAGAGAGAGAGAGAGAAATGGTGAAAGATGGATGAATAAGAAAGAGAATAGCAGAAAAAAAGAAGAGAGAGATAAAGATAGAGAGAGAGTTGGCTTAGAGAGAGTAAGAGACACAAATGGGATAGAGAAAACCACATTCAAGCAGTGAATGCATATCTATCTGTCGTTCGTAGGCCAGCGAGAGAGCATATTTCAATTGGAAGGCGTGGCAACTAAAAATACATCATCCCATGGCTTCCGATAGCCTGTCAGTCGGAGCATTATAACAATATTACAATATTTTTATTTATTTATTTATTTCAAAAATTTATAAAGTGCCAATTAAAAAAAAAAGAAAAAATTTCAAAAGCGCTACTTTATAGTCGAAAGAATAAACAATTGTTTGAGTACGTGTAGTACATAATAACGAACAAAAATCAAATCGAAAACAAATAAGTCTTGAGTCAATATTACAATAATAATGTAATAATAATATTATCATTATAATAATATCACATTATAATAATTAGTAGCTACTGTTGCCACTACTACTAATATTACTACTTTTGCTTTTACTACTACTACTACTACTACTACTACTACTACTACTACTACTACTACTACTACTACTACTACTACTACTGCTACTACTACTACTACTACTGCTACTACTACTACTACTTCTACTACTACTACTACCTACCTACCTACTACTGCTACAACTACTACTAAAATTAATACTTTTTCAACCCAAATTCAAAACGGGATGAAGGCTTCTAATCAATTGTTTTTGAAAAAAATTTCTTTACCCCTAGCACGGAACAAAAATACATTTAGTCAAGTCATTTTTCATTAACCCGTTCGTTCATTCATTCGTTTGCTCATTCATTCATTCGTTCGTTCATTTATTAATTCATTGATTCACTGATTCGTTTGTTCAATTTTAATTTATTTAAAAATTTAATTAAACGTTCTTCTATTCTTCCTTTGTGCTAACTTCACCTCAAATTTGTCCTAAATTCGTTTCATTTGATATGATAAAAGTCAGTGTGTATATGAAATTATTATTGCTCCTACTTTTTGGACTTAGGCCAGAATGTTCTCAAAACCAAATAAAAGATTTCAGAATCATTCTCAACTCAAGAATTCATTAAAGGCTACAGCTAAATGTTGACAAAGTAATGTGAACTTAATAACCTGATGATCAGTGAGACGTTGCAAAGTGATCTCAACCTGGCACGTGAAAAACTGCATATGACGTGCTGATTCACGCATCGAAAAGAAAGCCCTCTGAATGGAATAATAAAAATAATAAACTGGAATTAAATCATTTTTAAATTATTTGGCATTATTATTATTATTTTCATTATTGATATTTGTATTTGTCAATGTTATTAATTTTAGTTTAAAAATAATATTAAAAAAACAGTGGAGCCAAAATTCAAAGTTCAAAGTTCACACGGGTATGTTAACCAAAGAACAAATGTTCAAAATTATCAACAATAAATTAGTAAATGACACACACACACAAACAAACAAACTCAATAAACCACCAGAAATATATAACATTAAAACTTATTCATTGAAAGATAAATCGATCTTAGTAAAATTTAATAACTTGCGAAGGAAATATTTTATAACAATTTATCAGTTAGAAATACCCAGCTGGGGTGTCAAACAAGTGGAGTATAGTCACTTCAGGGATTATTTAGCCCCCTCTAATATAATCCATCATACGATTTTTACGATTGCATGACATGAATTTTAATAACAAAAATGCCTAATCTAATCTGTGGATATTCGAGAATAATTGTTTGAAATATTAAGATTTTTTATTTATTTTTTTTAAGAAATTGAAAACAATTTTCAATATTAACGCAAAGCGATGCTTTTAACGTGAATTTATTCATTAGTATATTTACAATTAAATCTCGTTGTTTTAATTTATTTGCATGTGATTTTTAAACAGGTGATTAGACTTAAATAAAGTAATTAATAATACAATACAATACAATATTTTATTTGGCCACAAAATTTGATAAAATCAAAAAATAAAAATTAAATAAAAAATGTTTAAATTTCTTGAAGAAAAATTAAATAAAAATCTTCAACCAATCATTCTCGATTTTTAATATTTAAGTCTAATCACCTGTTTAAAAATCACACGCAAATAAAATTGATTAATAATAGCCTAATGATAATACGATGAATGAGACTAGTTTGTTGTTAGTACCCAAACTGTAGGCTAGAAACAATGAGGAAAGAAGATACTAGTTGGACAAATTTATTAAACGTTCCAGAAATAATAAACTATTTAGGATTTGCAATCGTTAAATAGATAGTAAATCAATCTATTTTGTATGCTAAACTTACCACAAGCATGTTCATACACAGAGCTGTCAGTTAACATTTACGAGTGTTTGACATATTGAAATATAACAAAGAAATGCTAGTATCACATGTATCCGCATTAGATTTACATTTTTTATGGTGACCTTCAAACAAAGAAACTGAAATGATTGTAAAGTGTCATTATTAGCCGCATCGACGAATGGGTTGTGTATATAAAATTTGAGTGTTTCAAGTGAGGTGTCATTTTGGTATGAACTATCATATGTTCATTACGAATTAAAACAAATTTATTAAATTTGTCAAAAATTTTGAATTTTCGAAAATGTTTGATGAATATTATTACGGTCCTCCAACTTTTGTTTTGAAGTCTGTGAAGAAACTTCAGAGCGAAGAGCAGGCGGATGAAGTGGAGTATGAAATGGATAATGAAGATTTGCAGATCCCATCGTGTCAAAGAAGCGGTAGAAACAGACTAAAAAGATCGCTGATTTACAAAACTCACGAAGACGTTGAGATCTTCGATGACAAGAATGTCATCGTGTCTCTAAATTGGAAATCGAAACTCATTGCCAAAACGACTGCAGCCGATAGCTCCATAAGACGACGAGTGTTCAATGCATTCTACCATGGGGATAGAGAATTTACAATAAGTGATGTTGCTATGATTAAAATTAACTACTTGGCAGAATTGCCTATCAAATATCAAGAAACTAAAGAACCAAGAACTCAAATGCTTTTAAATGCTTTCGAAGTGTTTGAAACTAAGTTTGAATTTGTCTTGAAAAAACTGAACATGACAGAATTGATAAACAATTTTGTAAGATTATCTTCACCAACAAGCAACAGCAACAAAATTGGAGTCAGCAAACTTTTCCCAATCTTTAAAACAAACCCATCTAGTTATCTTGTTGCAAAACCTAGTAGAGGTCTCTACATCACATGTTTGATGCATTCATTCGATAACATCATTGTCACTGCTGACGTGTTGCTTCCGACGGTGAAAGTGGAGTGTGATGAAGTTTGGGATTTGGAGAACAATTTTTATTGGTTAATGAAAGTAGTCAGCAATTGGTCCCTCGTCAACGAGTTTAAATTAGCGCTGAAAAATGAACTTTCGATATCGAAGAAGGTGGAAAAAAATTGGAACGAGAGGAAGGACATCCTCATCCTGAGGTACGCCATTTTGAATGCAATCAGTACACTACAGGACATCATTGGGACAGAAGATTTGGGCCATCTGCACTATGAAATGATAACGGAGGGTAGCTGCACCATGTTTCTACTGGTCAACTCGGACCTTCAAAGATCAACAAAGATGTCTTCAAAAACATCTTCAATATTGTCTCTAACTTCACAATCGTCGTTTTCGTCATCCTGGCTTCCCGTAACATCACCATCATTATCGTCATCTTCTTTATCTTGGATGCCATTGCGAAAAGTTTTTTCCAACGAATACGTTGGCAGAAACATACAAGGTTGTAATTTACTAAAATTTGTTACGCTGAGAAGTTCTGATATTCTCGGGTCAAGTTTGGGAACGAGTGAGCAGCAGCAGCTGGAGCAGGGCATGTACATCGGCTACTTGAAGCTGGCATGTCGTGTACAGGGATTGGATATCCTCGTCTCCAAACAACATCTCTCAAGCCTCCCTTGCATCAAGGTCAACGGTGATGATGGTGACGATTCCGATGAAGATGTCAAGATGGTGGTGAAGTACACCAACGTGTTTGATGGTGGAGTAGGTGCTTCAATGAGAGACAACAACTTCAAAAATATATTGCACACCAAATGCCATCAGCTCATTGATACCATCGCTACTGAAACTGCTACTTCAACTGCAGCTGTTGAAGAAGAAGTTGTTGAATCTACCACTCCAGCTGCTCATCGTCTTCACAAGTTGACCTTCCCCTTAAAACATCACGTGAACATGACCTTACTCGCACCACCAGCTTCT
Organism: Helobdella robusta; assembly: GCF_000326865.2. NCBI lineage: Eukaryota > Metazoa > Annelida > Clitellata > Rhynchobdellida > Glossiphoniidae > Helobdella > Helobdella robusta. Next base: position 411,905 of record NW_008704170.1, on the reverse strand, counting down.
CTCGTGTGCTCACCTCTGCAGGGCCATCTCCCCACCCCTCCGCCATCTTACACGTACCTCCCACTCAGAACTTTTGAAATGCTCCACCTCAACACCTACCAGCCACAAATCTACCGGAAGTATTGCCAGTTGTCGGTCATCTTGGATCTGGTGACAGAAGTGTGCAGACGTCGTAAGATACTTTTGGAAGCATCCGAGGAAAGCGAATCACGTGATGACCAACTGGCTGAACTGTTGGAAGTCTCCCATTCAGTACAAGGCATCCAACGAGAGATCAACGAGACCTGGACGAAGTATCGTTGGCTAGGTGACGTCATCAGTCAGGCACGTCTGACGTCATCAAATGATTTTGTTTCTTTGGAACAACTTTTTTGATTGTTGTTTTTTCTATGAAATTAAATCAAGTCAAGTTTTTTGTTTGACCGTAATTATGCAAAGGTCATATATCTGATTTTAAAGCTCCTTTTTGGCGTTTCTTTCCTGCATTCATCAAACCTCTCTCTCTCTTTCTCTCTCTCTATATATATATTTATATATACATACATATTATATATATATATATATATATATATATATATATATATATATATATATATATATATATATATATATGTACATACATATATCTTTAAATTATGTTCTTATTTATTACCGATATAATATTTTTGTATTCAATTTTCTTTTAAAAGCATTTTTTGAGGTAATGCATTTTCAAACAATATCACCCCGTCGTCAGCCGTCTTCAAATATGTATTGAAATTTAAACAACTATTTATTTAAATCAGGAAAGATTTTATAATCAAATCGAATACTTGATTTAACATGAAGTGTTCATTGTCAATATAATAAAATGATTTCAAAACAATTTTTTTATTACCTTTTTCAACTTCCTACAAAATTAAAATCAACAACTTTTAATGATAACACTATTGTTACAAATTATAAACTAGAGCGGTTGGTTGAAAGATGTGAACAGACATGTGTGTGGGTCTTAAGCATTCATCCGCTCTTTCCATATAAACCTACGTAACATTCTCTACGCGCGCCTTTTTGTGGACAGTCGATGAAACATAGAGCAGGCAAATTGATTTTAGGAAAAAATAATTTTAATAAAGATAAATAAAAATAAATCAATTAGAACCGCGTTTAAAATTAAAATAATAATAAAGTCTAATTTTTGGAGAATGTTAAAACATTAGTTTTAAATTTAGTTTAGATTAATTTGGTTTGAACTTAATTTGATTTAAAACTTGAAAAATAATTTTATTTTTTTGTTGTTGATTATTGAAGTTACAACATTGCAAAAACTATCTGTAATAGGTTAAATAAATATTAATCATCAACATCAACAAAAAGCTGTCACAGCTACATATCAATAGTCTTTACTTTTAAACAAAACCAGCAACAACATAAAAACAGTTCTTATTACAATAATAATATCAAAAATGACATCAACTGAAACAACAAATTTTGATACAACGACAACAGCAGCAATCGGATTACCAGCGATTGATAAACAACTGTAAAAATTTTACCCCAACCTAAGTGAACGCATCTGACACATCAATTTTAACACCAATATCCACAGTATTCATCTAATATATCTAACCACTAGACCCAACCACGGTATCTAACCATAATATCTAACTCCACTATCCAACTCTTGTATCCAACAACAGCAGCTAACAACAAATTACAGTAAACCTGGACAATGTTTTAGCTAATAATACCTATTATTATTCATACGATGACATAAATGATATTGTATCTATTTTCTGTCTAGTGTTTTCATATTTGCACAAGTATCATGATACAAACAATAGTTGCATTCTATAAAAGCATATCTTACTTTTTCAAAAAACCCGTACAAACAATTTAACAAAATCTGTTGTTGACACTACTTTTATAATCGCCGATGTGTTTGCCACAAAGTCCACAACAAGCGCTAATGTATCGACTGCAGCAGCCTGCTTATTTATGGCTCATGTTGTTATTTTTCGTTCTGCAAACATTTGCAAGGTGATTTAAAAATTTTGCTTTACAATTTTAATCAAAAATTTTTTTAAATTCTTTTGTTTTGGTAAATTTCACAAGTGTCCCAGTTCGATCGATCGCCTTTTTTTAAATATATAAACGATCAGAGCACCTTTGAATTTTTGAATAACCGACAGCTCCACCCACATGCGATCAAAGAGCTTCACCAGCTTCTTCCTGGGATGTAGACCACGGTGTTTAAACAACTCTGCCGGCAAACTATCCAAACCGGGTGCTTTTCCAGATGACAACCGAAATATTGCTTTATCCAGCTCCTGCAAACTAAGGGGAACTTCAAGATCATAATTGGGTTCTAAATACGGCAGCTCAAACAGGACCGCGTCATCAAAGAAGATTTTTTAATTTAGCACCCTGCAGAAATGTTCTGCCCAAAGGGCCAAAAAGCCAAGGCCACTCTTTATTGGCGACGTACAATCCCGTGAATGTACTGATATACTGCCAGAGTCACGTGAACCATATACCATCTTAAGACCTTTATAAAACAGTTTTAAATCGCAACGGCTAGCAGCCACCTGTAGTTCATCAGCCCTCGCCGTCCATCAGGACTCATTCATTCTGCGCAACCCCTCTGCAAGATACGTTGTACATTTGTGTAGGCTACCATCATTGCATCATTGCTTTTGTCATTTATCCAAGCAAGATGGGTTTTGTGCACAACATCCAGCAATCTACGAGCCTCCGTATCTCGTTCCTCAAACCAGTCCCTATGCCCACCCCGGCGCTGACCGAGCACAATTAATTTTTACATTACATACGAACGTGCGATTATGCAGTTGTGAAATTGTATGTACAAAAATTATTTTAAAAAATTATAATAATATCCAGGTACTAATAACATTTTTTATTTATTAGTAGTTAGGAGGTATTCTGGTACATGCATACCTTCGTTTTTTTTAATTCTAAACTTTTATTTATTAATTTTTGTCTGGTCACGTTCCCTTACATGCATGCATACCTTTGCAATTTTTTAATGCCTATAAACGTCATATCAATTAGTCAATCTTGTCATTAATTAATTAAATTAATTAACTAATCAATAGTTATTATGATGACGTCTACGATGACGTCAACGATGACGATGCTGATGACGTCAAAGATGACGATGATGATGATGTTGTTGATGATGATGATAATGATGGTAATAATATTGTTTTTGATGTTGATGTTTGCTATAATAATAATAATAAAGACGATGATGATGTTTCTTATGTGAAAATGATGTTGTTGACGATGATGATAATGACGATGATGATGACGACGACGAAGATGATGGTTAGTGGTTAGGTTGTACAGACGAACGGACAATTTGTGATTTGATTTAATTAATTTACAAATTAATTAATTAAGTAACAATTATTTTTTATAAACTGAGAAATAATTTTTTCAGAGCAGTTGCTGTAGTTTTGACTGTTGCTGTTATTAGCATAATCTAGTCGTTAGTCTAGACATGTCTAACTACATGACATTAACTTCAATCATGTTACATTGCATGTATTGCGTCGGTTTTTTGTCATTGAGATTAAACTTATATTTAACAATGTTAAAACAGTTACAAGCACCACACACGCACACACACACACACACACACGCACGCACAAACACACACACACGCGCACGCACACACACACAAACACACGCACATATGCCCGGTTCTATTTGATTTCCGAGCACAGACAAGCAAGAGGCGTATCTGTCGCTTTGCAGCATTTAAATTTGAAAGATAGAAAAAATTAATGTAGAATATATTAACATAGACCAGTCTTAAACAAAGTATAAGCAAATTGAATTTAATTTATTCGGGATAAAAAGTCTTAATTTAATTTAATTCTAAAGTTTATTTTGTTTGCTTCTAATCCAAGCATGATAAAAAATAATAATTTTTTACTTCACTGAAATGTCAGATAGATCAGCTGAACGACTCATTTGTAAGCCCAGATATGAGATTTTTAAATTTTGGTTTAAAAAACTTTCAACAGCAACAGCGACCATCTTAGTTATATCAGGAAAACATAGAGAGAGGTGATACTTGGACAAATATAGGCAAACAGACCAATCAGATTTTTGATCTGGTTTGCGTTCGGTCAAAATCGGATTTTCACTTTACTTTTATTTAATCCTACAATTCCATTCCATTTACTATCTGATTCTTCACTAAATGTAAGCGATGTTACTTGGAGCGTGCCATGACCGAGTCAAATTCGAACATGAAAAAAGTTGCCGGGCTATCGCTATATCATCGCCTATGATGCTTCTTTTAGCATGTATTTGCCCACGTATGTTTGTGTGTTGTTGTTGATTCCTCTGAACCACAAGAGAGTGTAATAGACCTTTTACTTTTTTTTCCATAATCACTTACAGCTTAACCGATTTTGAAAACCAAACGCAGCAATCAGTACAACCACAACAACAACAAACCATTTTCACAACACCACTACTACCACAAGAACAGCAACCACAACAACTGCCTGACCCAAATGACGTCACTGACCTACTTGACTCTCTTTTTATTGGCTACGATAAACGTCTTCGACCTAATTACAAAGGTTTGTGTTCGGATTCAAAAATGCTTTCCAATACTCTTCCAATTATTTTTCATTTTTAAATGAACGTTTTTCATTATTTTAACTAATATAAATCTGGATATAACAGGATATCACGCACACACACACACACACACACACACACATACACACACACACAAACTCTCTTTCTCTCTCTCTCTCTCTCTCTCTCTTTCTTTCTCTCTCATACACACACAGGACAGCCCGTTATTGTGGGAGTAACATTGCACATCATTAAATTCTCATCTATATCTGAAGCCAACATGGTCAATAATTAATGGATAGATGGATAGAGTGAGACGGAAGGATGGATAGATAGATGGAAGGATGTATAGATGGATGGATGGTTAAATAAATGAATGAATGAATAAATTGATAAATGAATGGATGAAATAATAAATCAGTTTGTAAATGGATAATTAAATAAATGGATGTAATAATAGATGTATGGCTGTACGTTATACACACTCGTAAATTAAAAATCGATGGATAGATATATAGTTCATTAACAAGCTCATTAACTAGTTAATTAATTAATCAATCAACTAAACAATTAATTAACTAACAAAATAATTCTGAAATAATATACTAAATTATTCTATTCAGGACTTTACCATTGAATTTTTTTTCGTACAACACTGGACTGACGACAGGCTTAAATTCGACAGTTCAACGTTCAACATCACATCACGTTAGTAATAGGATGAAAATAAAAATGAGAATACTAATAAGATATGGAGTTTTGCGTAGTAATAAAAGTAGTAGTATTAGTTTTAGTAGTAGTGATGGTAGTAGTAGTAGTGGCGGCGGTAAAACTGGTATAACATTCATGAAGACAGCTCCCCTAGCAATAAAAAAGTTTTGCAGATACGCCTGCAATAGAGCATAGGTATGTAATGTATTGCACATATAAGTATTTTTAAATAGGAAGCTGTCATCATTCATCAAAGAGGATGACGATGACGACCATACTTGCCAGCATTCGAATTTTCAAAAGCGGGACACACTGTATATTTATCTATATCATATATTTATATCATTATATATATCATTATATATATCATATATATATATATATATATCATATTTATATATATCATATATAGTGCATATATATATAATGCCCTATATATTTATATATAAATTGATTTTGGTACAATCATAATCATCATCGATATCGCAATATAGTTAAATAAATAATCTGTCGGTATTTTTCTTTGATGTCTTGTTGAAATCATAATCATCATCGAAATTGAACTAGTTGAAATGTCGGCATAGTAAAGTTTCCTTTGACGGTTTGTTAGAATCACAGCCATCACTAGAATGGCATTGAATGTTAAAAGTATGGTTTTATTGATGTAATTGAGTTAGAAACTTCAAAGAAACCATCGCTTTGTATGTTTTCGTGTGCTTCAAATTTCATCATTATATGCCAATATATATATATATATATATATATATATATATATATATATATGTGGTTCTTGGTTGAGCAAAAAGTGGGACAAATAAGCGTCCCGTGGACACTGAAGAAGAGAGACGTGGGACATTAATGGAAAAATTCGGGACTGTCCCGCCCAATTAGGGACGGTAGGGAACTATGTGACGACGACGACAATGGGGATAACAGTTTAAAGGGTGATGATGGCGATGAGTAGGGTGATGATAATAATGAAAAATGTGACGACGATGGATATAGCGATATAGATACTGATACTGAAGATACCGGTGCCTGTGAGAAAGCAGAAGATGATGTAAACAATGACGTCACCAATGATTATAATAATATTACGATGATGACAACGATGATGAATATATATAAGCTATGGTGATCAGAAGATTTGGATGTTGATGGCGTTTTTGTTGGTAATGATGATGCACCACGTGAGCAATGACAACGACGAAAATGACGTCACTGATGATGTCACCAAAATACAGACGAGTTGTACATTAGCAACGTCATGCTCGACAAACTTTGGTGGCCGGACACCTTTTTCGCCAACGCCAAAAATGCCAAATTTCACGAGGCTACAGCCAGAAACATGTTCCTCAAGTTAAGTGAGAATGGAACTGTAACACTGAGTATCAGGTGAGTACGATGACAATGAAGATACGACGATGATGACGAAGTTGATGAAGATGAACAATTTGATAATTATCATTGATATTACCTTACTTCATTCATTATCGTTAACATCGTCATCGTCTTTAGCATGTTCATGATTAACTTTACTTCAATCATCATCACACCATCGTCAGCATCACAATCATCATCATCTTCTTCTTTTTCATCATCATCTCATCGTCACAAGCCACATATGTAAAAATTATGTTGGTTAAATATAACATAGTTAATTTCGTCATTTTGTCACAATCACCGCAACAATCATCATCATTATCACATAATAATGATTTGCAGTCATCATCATCATCATCATCATCATCATCATCATGATTTTGACCTAACCTACTGACCCCTCCACCATCATCATCATCACCATCATCATCACGTGACAGACTGACCGTCGTGGTTTCGTGCATGATGGACCTCACGTACTTTCCAATGGACAAACAAATCTGCTCTCTGGTAATTGAGAGCTGTAAGTGATGATGATGATTCCTGCTACCACCATCATCATCACCATCATCACCATCATCATTACCGTCACAATCATCATCCTACAATCATCATCACCTTCACCATCACCACAATACAATCATTATCCTAATATTATCAGACGCGTATTCGACACGTCACATAGCCTACAATTGGCTGGGCAGGGCCGACCAATCGGTGACCACCAATAACAACTGCCAGATGATCGAGGCCAAGGTCATTGGTATAAAGGTCATCAATAAGACTACCATTCTTAGCACTGGTCAGTTATGAAGATGACTGAACAATGACGTAATGGCAATGATATTGATGATCATGATAATGTCGTTCATAATGATTTCAACACGCTATAAAATAAATAAAATATTCGGCAAAATTTTTTTAATATAACACCATATTCTTACAATAACATTAATAAACTACGTTTAGCTGTTTTCACTCAAAAGTGAATATGTATCAAAACGGTGGTTTAACGGTAAAGTGCCTGACAATGTTAATGCAGTGGCCGGGTTTGATTACAAAGAGATCAGCCTTTTTACTTGAATGTGTGTAAAAGTAGAAGCAAAACTGCGCAAACAATTACACACACACACACACAAAACCGCACACACAACCACACGCACAAGGTCTCTTCTCAAGCCTCTCCTGCCTCTTCTACCTGAAACGCAACCTCATCTACTACATCATCCACACCTACATGCCTTCGACGCTCATCGTCGTCTCCTCCTGGCTCAGTTTCTGGCTGCCCAAGGACGCGGGACCAGCCAGGATAGCCCTAGGGATTACCACCGTACTGACCATAACCACACTCATGTCTGCTTCAAATGCCTCTCTTCCGAAAATTAGGTGAGGTCCAATTAGTGGATAGGTAGATGGGAAAAGTGTAATTTTTTAATAAGTTAGAAAATGAATGAATGGCAGAACGAATAAATGAGTGAATGAATTAACGAATGAATAAACAAAATATTGAATGAAATAACTAAAACTTTTACTATAATATTTATTGACAAACAAAGTTCAATTTTTTATCACTGGCTTAAATACATAACAACTTGATTATTGTTTAAAAATATAATGATTTTTGTGTTTAAACAGGTCACATCATCATCTTGTTCATCACCACAAAAATTTCACTCATTTTACTCACCATTGTCACCACCCAGCTACTTAAAGAGCATCGACTTGTACACGATAACCTGTTTCCTCTTCATATTCGCCTCCATAGTTGAGTACGCCATCGTCAGTTACGTATCCAATTATCCGGTCGGTATCTGGAACCGACAGTCCAGCAAACCGCAAATAGTCGCAAAATCGAAAGCCGATTATGACGGTAATGATGAAGATAACGATGATGATGATGTTGATAACGATGGTGATGATGATGATGACGACGATAAAGATAATGATAGTAGTGATTGCTATCTAAGCGAAAATAGTTTGGATATCTCTAGGAAGTTCACTTATAGCCAAAAAAGAAAAAAGCATTTTAGGAATAATAATGATGAAAAGGAAGATGATGAGAACGAAGATGATGATGATGTCAGCCACACTTATAACAATGACGATGATATTGTCATGGATAGTAAGCATAGTCTAAATGATGATAATTACGAAAACTATGGGAATGTTACTACTTTCGGTAACCGATACCGACCCGATCCGACAGATAGGAGGGGGTCGAGTTATCGAACCAACAGGGAAAATTCGGATAGTTCAAAAATTTTCTACTTATTTGGGAATATTGATGGTAATAATAATAATAATAATAATGGCGTTAACAAGAAAATTGGGCTGAATAAATTTTTCAGATATTTTAACCGAAATAAAATTCTCAAGAGAAGCTGTCGTTTTTACGGCATCAACGTTAGCGACTACACGGGCCACAACAACAACAACTATAATAATAATAACAACAACAATAATGATAATAATAGTAATAATAATGACATCACACACGGCAATGACAACCTTTTCAATGATAATTTTGGATTTGAATCAGCTCACATCAGCAACAACTACTTTAATTACGACTGCAATAATCACAACAACAACATCAACAACATCAATAATAACAACAACATTTTTGTTTTAAACAGCAACAGAGATAACAGTTCAAAAAACATCAACAACATTAACGAAACCAACGTCAATAACAACAATTACGACATCACAATTATTAGCGATGACACTAACAACAACAAAAACACCAGCAACACCACCACCACCATCAGCAGCGACAACAACAACAAAATATCAACAAAAACAATTCTACTAAAACCAATCACAGATTACAACGAAGATGACGTATACAAGAGGAAATACTTTAATGACGTCGACGATGACGTCAGAAATTACGTGAAGAAAAGAAATAAGAAAGAAAGTAAGCAGAACTGGCCTGGCAGTAATTCTATCTCCGCAACTCCCCGCAGTAAATGTATACTCGTTAAATGGAGCACTAAGGAGTTGTCAACCAAAAGCACTACAACTACTACTTCTACTACTACTTCTGCTATTACTACTACAACTACTACAACCATTACTACTACTACTACTACTATCACTACAACTATTACTAAAGATGCAACTACTATAGCTGCTACTAAACCCGCTCCTTCTACTACTACTATTATTAATACTAATAATAACAATAATAATAATACTAGTAGCAAAAGTAACAGTGTTAACAAAAGTAATGTTAGAATTAATAACTTCAATCCTGATACGAGCAACAAAATAGGAAGAACCCAAATGAAACTTGACGATGAAGATGACGATGGGTCAGTCACGTCATGCGCAAAAATTGTTGAGATGAAGATTGCAGGGATGAAATTCTCGGAGGCAGAGCTCGCTAATGATGTTGTTTTGTCGGGTAAAACTCGCGTGGAAATTTCAAAAACAACAACAAATCTCATAACTTCATCAACACTATCAACAACAATTTTACAAACAACATCTATAACATTAACAACAACATCAACAATAACATCATCAAGAAAAATATCAACAGTTTTAGATACGACAACAACAACATCAACAACAACATCAACAACAACATCAACAACAACAACATCAACAACAACAAATACAAGAGCTTCAGTAACATTGCTAACAACATCAACATATGCGAAGAAGTCATCATCGTTAGTTGAGAAAACGCCGTCGTCATTAATTTCAACTTCATCATTGTCATCACTATCCATTTCTTCATTGTCATCAGCAGCGCCGACCACATCAGCAGCAGCAGTAGTAGCAGCTACAACCGCAACACTGACACCACAGTTGACAAAAGCAAACAACAAACCACACGTGAACACCAACGATCAAATAGCGAGCAACATAGACATGAAATCGAGATTCATTTTTCCGTCTATGTTTTCTATATTTAGTTTTCTATACTGGTTTATGTATCTCGTTATCTTCCACAAAGATATGATAAACAGCGGTAGTAGTAATAGTAGTACCGATGGTGACGGTTTTGTGGCGGTCGGCGGTTCAGACGGTGGCGAAGATGATGTCTGATTGGCCGCTTGTAAATGAAATTTTTTATAGACACATAAATATTCATACACTGTCTAATACTGTTAATTCGATACAAGACAAAAAATGACATCACGTCTCGCTGCTTCGAATAAAACATCTCATCAATTTACACCGCACAAAACGTCATTACGTTATAAATATTTTAATATAATAAAATCGTAATTATCTATTCATTCATTTATTCGTTCGCTCGTGTGTTTGTTCATTCATTCGTTTGTTCATTCGTTCATTCATTCATTCATTCATTCATTCATTTGTTTGTTTATCTATTTGTTTATTATGTTTATTTGTTCCTCTGTTTTAAAAAATTATTATTTTCATAACGTATCGAAAAAATGTTTCTATGAAAGAGTTACGAGACAAATTTGTATCATAAAAAAAGTTTCTATTAGTTTATAGGATGAAAAATTATATCAGATGATAACTCCAGACGGTTAAAGCAAAGCGATCCCGGCCCATCACTTCTAATAGTACGTGTGTGAGAGAGTGTGTGTGTGTAATCGTTATCATCATAATAAATCATTTTCGTCGTCATCATCATCATCGAGTCATCATCATCACCACCACCATCATCATCATTATCGAGTCATCATCAATTGTATTAAGTCACGTTTTGTTTTCAATTTAAAAAAACAAAAGAAAAAAACACCGTATATTTTTGTTTTTTATCATCATCATCATCATCGTTATGGTTATGATAATGATGTATCATCATCATCCTCATCTTCCTCCTCATAATGATGATGTATTGCCATCATCATCATTATCATTTTTATGGCAATGATGATGATGATAATGGTGCTGTGATGATGACGTTTTAATGTCACTACTCGCGCGCTAATTCGGCTCTACAAAAACTACTATAAAGAAAATTAAATTATTTTTACCATTACTATTAATGTTATTATTATTGTTGTTATTTTGTTAGTAATTTTAACGTAAATTAACACTATTATTATTATTATTGTGTAAATTATGGAATAAAATGAACATCACTGCGCCTTTATTGTTATTATTAATATTTTGTTATTATTAATATTTTGTTATTATTATTATTATTATTACTATTGTTGTTGTTGTTGTTGTTGTAGAAAATAATATAATTTATTAATATTATGTAGTTACATTATTCTACAAAAGAAAAATTTGACAAAAATTAAAAAAAAATCAAAGAGAAAAAATTTCTGGCAAAATAATCTAAAGTTCAAAAAATGAAATTAGGCACACAGACATATACACATAGACACATAGACACATACACACACACATACAAAGGCACAAACTCACGCTATAAACACTCTAAGAGGCGTAAATATTTTAGTGGAGAGAAACTAGTGAAATAATGAGAGAACAAAGTGAATGCATCTTCACACGTTTAAACACGCACGCACACACGCACACACGCAGATGATACACAGCACTAAAAAGCTTATCCCCTTTTAAGCAGCATTTTCTCAACCTCCTTGTAATAGCCACTTTATAGTTACCATGGAAACCACTGCAAAAGAGTTCAAATCGTAATGGCCACTACCCAAACTGCCAACCAATCAGTGAACGACTAGCCGACCAACCAATCAACGACCAACCAATCAGTCAACTAGTAAGTCAATCAGCGTCATAACTTAAGATGTCACTCGTAATTCAGGCTGTTGTTGCTGATGATGGATTGGACTACAGACCTGGCGGTAGAGATTCTCTGGTTGACCATGTCTCCTATCGGAATGGACTTTCTACTTCCCACCGTGTACAACCCACTTGAACCAACGTGACCGACAGAAGGTTTTAAATGACCGATAGATGCAAGATGACTGCCGGAAACAAGATGGCCGCCTGATGCAAGATGGCTACCGGGAATATGATGGCTGCTAGCAGTTAGTTGATTAACAGACGGAAGATGGGAACCGGTGGCATGTTGTCCGCCACCGCTTCCGGCAGAAGAGATGTGCCTTTCTAAGATGACACTTTGAAGGTTGTTCGGTGTGCTCAATTCTTGCCTATCACTTTCCTCCTGGTTGAGCCGTTGTTGAAGTTTCTTGTACTTGCCTGTTACAATCGTCACCACTTGTTCCTGTATTGTTTGTTGTTTTTTTGTTTATTTGTTTGTTTGTTCATTCAGTTGCAAATCAAAATTATCCTTACCATACAATAAGTATTTATAAACGCAAATTAAGAATAAGGTAGGCCTATATGAGGTACGGTAAGCAGGACGACTAATGCGTGGAGACAAATTTATAACAATCTTTTCCACAGAGACTTCTCAATCAGCCTGGTATCTTTCATTATGATAAATAAATGTGTAAATAAATAACTATTACCTATCGTATTGTTTATCATAAAAGCAAAAAGAGGACCAACCGCCTCAGCCAACTGTTTCTTCAGCCTGGCAATTAAATTATGTGCACTGTCGAGCAATCTGGATTTTTCATGTGTTTCTCTTTCGAAGCTCTCTTTCAGGTCGGCCAGTTCATTGATGGATTTCTGGAGACGACGATTTTCAGAATGGAGTTCTTTTAACTTTTTCTGCTCAGCTTCTAACTCCAGTTCTAAACTTTTGCTCTGTGTGGTTGAAGTTTTTTGCTGATGTGTTAGTACTTTGTTTTTTAACTTTGGTGTTTGCTCAGCTATTTTATTGTTTATTGCTGTGCTGAGTATAAATTGTAGTTTTGGATGTTTGTGTTAGACTCGTTTTTGTTGTACACGTAATTTTGTAATGGTATATCTGTGGTTATATAATGAATCATTACAACAAAACAACACTTGTACAACAGTTCAACCTACCTTGGCTTGTGCTTTCGCAAACAATTTCCTTCCCTCTCTTAATGTTTTCTGTTCCATCTCATCCAACAACTCTCTTGTTATCTTCAAATCTTTTTCCAGTTTTTGGATGACATCATCTTTCTGTCTGATGACGTCATTGTGGTATTCCAGGGATTCCCTCAGTTGATCAGCGTCCAATCGAAATCGTTCAGTAGTTTCTTCAAGGTTTCTAAAAAATTTGAATGTCAGGGTCAGTTGACTATTAATTTGTAGTTTGCACGTATTTTTTCTCAATGTTTATATTATTTTGACAATAATAACTAAGTCCTCCACTCATATCGCCATTTGCATCACCAACCCACCTTCTAACGACATGAGAATCTTCCAGAACACCTTGCATAGAAATGAGGTCAGAGTTCAATCGTTTGACCTCATTGTTGGCCGATGTGAGGCTAAGTGACAGCTCGTTCACGGTCTGGTTCAAATCCTTAACCGTCAGTTCGGTATTTTTTCGAGTTTTTTCAGCCTACCATGAAATTTTAATTTATTGTTTCATATTAAACATATAACTTTAAATATAATAAAAATAATAAGTAGCAGCAATAATAAGAGTACTATTATATAGTACTCTTATTATTAATAGTACTAATAGTAAAAGTAGCAGTAGTAGTAGTAGCAGTACAAGCAAAAGTACATGCAGCAGTAGCTAAAATAGTAATAGTAGTAAGAGAATCAGCAAGTAGAAGTAATAATAGAAGTAGTTGTAGTAATGGTATTGAAATTACTGTTAATAGTAATATCAATTGAGATTTTCAAAGAGATGAATATTAATGAAAAAAAGACTAAAAACTGACCGCATCTAATCTGGAGCTGACATCTTCTTTCTCCATCTGCAGTTGGTTCCTCTTCCTCTCACAACTGTTCAGCTGATTTTTCAGGTCTTCCCTCATTCGATCCAGGTTCAAAATTTCCGCTTCGAAATCCTGTTTTGTTGTTTTAATTTGTTAAAAAAATAGGAAGGTAAACTCTTTATTGAAGGAAAATATGTTTGAAAAACAATGGTAATTGTATTTATTAAATTGTAAAAATTATTATAATTGCAATTTACTAAGTAACAAATTTTTTTAAAACGTTAAAATTACTTGACAAACATTAATAAACGTAGGATGACGTCATTAGTAGGCATAAACATAACAATGACGCAAGAACCTTGGTTCTGTTGAGAAGTTGCTTGTTGGACTTGAGGACCTCGTTATAGTTCTTCATGTGCATCTCAGAATCCGTCCTCATCTGCATCAGTTCTGTCTCGAATAATTTTTTGGCTCTGTTGATTTCGTTCTTGTGTTTGACTTCCAAGTCAAGTTTCTGGAGGTTGTGGTCGTCTGAAGCTTTCTGCAAGGCTTTCCTGACGTTCGGCATTGGATTATGTACAAATATCTACTTGTATATCAATCAATAAATATAATGTATTGATAAATGTATTATATTTTGTGTTTCCTAGCGTAGGTAAAAATTTCAACTAATTGCAAATGTTTGCGTCGCATGAAGTTTTCAGCATTTTGCATTCTTTCACTGTAGTTATTATTTTCACAAATAAAATCATGAAGTTAAAAAAGCAGCGAAAAAAACGTTGTCACAATGACCAGAAGAAAAACAAACCTGAGCCTCTCCATCTCATCATCTTTTGTTTTCAGCTCATTCTTGCAATCGTCCTTGACCTGTTTGACCTCTGAGGTGGCAGCATCAAATTGCCTCTGAACTTCAACCAGTGATCTTTGAAGGTCGACGAGGGTTTTGTTCTGACTGATCACCTCTTTTTCAATTTGTGCCTTCTGGTTCATGACGTTTTGAATTTGTATTTTCAATTCCTCGTTCAGCTCCTTCTGTTCTTTGTACCTCTCTGTCGTTTCGTTCGTTGGTTAGTTACTTTAATCTATGACGATGTTTTCATTCAATCAACGATATGCAGATATTTCTATTAAATTTTTGATAGCTCGTTGCTTTTTCACTCAGAACTAAACAGATGTTTCCATGAATCAATAACAAGACGGACTCTTACTATTAATAATAACAACGAGGACTTTGTTTTCTATATGAAAAAAAATTTTTGTGAACCTTTAAAATAAAAACAAAAACAACATTAAAAAGATAACTACTGATACAAAAACAATGGAAATAATAAAAGGTGAAGACATTGAAACATTTGCAATACCGTCAGATATCTTCAACTCCCTGGCCAGAGTCTCGCTCCTGTCACTGAGGCCGGCGTGTTGAGTCTTCAACTTATTCAGTTCATTGTTCAGCTTATTCTGGCTGCTCTCGAAATTTCCAGAAACCACGAGAACCTCTTCGAACTGATGGCGGAGTTCAGCTTTCTCCGTCTCTACCTGCTTCAACTGCTTGCTCAGGTCCGCGCACTGATTCTTGTACTGGAGTTGCGACAACGGTGATACACCTTACTACTACTACTATAGTCGTCATTGACTAATATTATTATTATTGAGTTATTGGTGCTACTGCTACTACTACTGTTACTGCTGCTACTACTAGTAATACTACTACTTCTACTTCTACTTCTACTTCTACTACTACAACCACACTGACCCTTTCAATTTCCTCTTGCAGTTCCTTCATTTCAAACAAAAGTTTCGAGTTATCCTTCTCCAGTTTGGCACTTCGCTTGTGCTGGACCGACAGTTCGTTCTCGGCCTCGGTTATTCGTGTAAGTAGTTTTTTCCTTTTGGTAGTTTACGTGTTAGATTTAATAAGATTTAAAATATTTGTAAATGTTGAAAAATAAAACGCGTAAAACTCCTAAAACGAAACATGATTCACAAAAACACAAACTTTTGCGTTTCTATTTCTTCGAGACTTAGAGCCAGATCGCTTTCAAATTTGGCTTTCAGTGAATTTACTTCAGACTGAAGTTTTTGAATTTGAGTGAGGAGTAGCTGTTTGGATTGTTGTTCGTCTTCGAGAAGTGATCTGCAGTTGTCCAACTCCAGTTGCAAGTTGTTCACGTTCAACAACATCTGTGGTCGAAACTGCGGCATTCGTTGGATTCATTGCAAGTTAATCGAGTAGGTTGTTTGAATGAAAGTTTTTTTAAATTATTATTTCAACAAAAATACAAAACAAAAATGTTTAAATATTTGTATCGACAACGCCAACAAAGAAGTACACAGCGTTTTAAAATACTGTGTCAAGTATGACAAACATTACAACACCGACCATAATTTTACAGTTTCAACATCGCCATAATAACTGTTATCCATCGATCAATAATCACCATCACGAAACACCGCAAAACTCATCCTCACAGATTCCGCTTCTTCCAGCGAACTCTGCAAACTTTCCATCTCTCTCACAAACTTCGATCTATCTCTCATGAAATTATCATTGGCAGATTCCAGTTGTTTCACTTTCGATTGCATTTCTCCGTTATCGTGCATCAGTTTCGATTTAAGAGCTGCAAGTTCTTGAAGCTGTTTGGCCTTTTCGTCGTTTTCTAACTTTAAGCGGCGGTTTTCTGTTTCGAAATTTGCCAACCTGGCTTCAACTTGGCCCTGCAACGTGTGATAACAAATGGCAAAAGGATTGGTGCACTCAACAACTTTGATTTAATGATGTTATATAGTATTGTTTGTGTCCATACAGATCATAGATATGGAATCTTTTTATTCGTTTAAAGTTTTAACTAGCAAAAAAATCACTCTTTAAAAAAATGAAGAAAATATATTTAAAAAAAAATAAAACTATTCATGCAAGAAAATAAAATATGTATGAAACAACCTTAGCAGATTTTACAAGTTCAATTGAGTTGTTCAACTCGCCGATCTCCGCGAGCAAATTTCTTTTATCAGACTCACACCTTCATCAGTGGTGCAAGATCATTTGTGTGTGTTCGTTCGTTCGTTTGTTTGTTTGTGTATGTGTGTTTGTATGTGTGTATGTATGTGCGCTATTGACTGTCTTTTCGTGTGTGTATGTGTGTGTGTGCATTTAATAGCGCATTTGAATCGATGTGTCTGTGTGTGTTTGGGTGTGTGGTGTTCGAACAAGCATTTGTGCACTGAAACAAGTACATTTTAATCCAAAACATAAGATAAAATGTATCTTAGATATATTATACTTAGTATATACTATACATAGAAGAATCGAGAGTGCGCATTTTGAACAAGGTAGAAAAAGAACTTCAAAAGAAAGTAAAAAAAAAACTAAAAAAAACTTTGCCAGTTTGAAAGCAAACACCTGAAGTTTCAAACAATGGCGTGAACACCAGGCAGAACAGAGAAATTCAAAGGTAAAATTTTTACGAACAGTACACAGAACTACTTTTAATCTGCCTGATAAAATTTGCCCCAGTTTGCGTATCAGCAACGAACTCTGGCGCGCCACACGTTTCAGCAATCATGTTCAGCCAGCTACATACAACTTTAAATAAAAAAGACTATAGATATGCATAATATGAAATGAACTAACAGGTAAACAAGCACAAAAGATGACACACAACAGATATGAATGTCAAAATAACCTCAAAAATCCAATGAACGTATTTATTAACGTATGTAGAAATAGAAAATTTTAATAAACAAAAAGTGACAGAAAATCATTTAGGTCAAAGGTCATACTTATTCTTCTGCCTGTTGGCTTGCTCCCACTGCTCCGACATGGAGTTCAGCGCTTCGTTCATCTTCTTCTTGTACGTTACTTCCAGCGACTCGTTCGAATCCAACATGGCGTCCAATTCCTGTTTCAGCCTCAGCAATTCTTGGTCTTTGGTCCGCAGTAGATCAAACTGAATTGATGGTTTTGTGAGAGGTTTTGTTATTACGAACGTTTAACGGTAATTTTTTGCAAAAACAATCTGCATTTCTTTACTCTATTTTGTATTTTGTGTTTCAATTTCAGTTATCAAAAAGACATTTCAACAACATTTCAACAGGTGGTTAGAAGAGAAAACTACTACTACAACGACGACGACAACTTTTACTACTACTACTACTACTACTACTTCTACTACTACTACTACTAATAATAATAATAATAATATAGATAAAAACCGACATGGACGGAGCTGTTCCTCTGCATCTCATCATATTGTTCATTTTGAAGCTGCATCTCATCAGTTAGGTATTTCACCTCTTGCTCAGCCTTCAGGAAAAAAATTGTACCGACAACTTTTCAAGTAATTAATTAAATAACTAAGTAATTAATTAAATAACTAAGTAATTAATTAATTAACTATGTAAGTAATTAATTAAGTAACTAAGTGATTGAATAATGCTATATTTTACAATTCTCTCTTCAGAATTCCTCTCAGAGGAATCAGCCAAAACTAACACATAGAGTACGTAGATGTACACACGCACACACACACACACACACGCACGCACACGCACACACGTTGCATGTGATAGGTGGAGATCTTATTGCGTTCGAACTCGGTCACTAAGACGTAACGTAAACGAAATTTTGATGATGGTGGCGATAATTGGTATTGGTGGCCACCTGGAGTCTGGCTTGTTTCTCAGCCTCCAATGCTTCTTCCAAGGATTTTATTTTCAACTGTTTGAAAAAAATTTATTCAATTTTAGGTAATTTCTTTAATAATAAAATCAAGAAAGAGTGTAGTTTACTTGCTTTTTTATGGTTTTATTAAAGGTCTGGCAAAACTATTTCGTTTTTTATTCATTTTTTGACTTTATTTCTCTTTTTCTCTCTCCCTTCCTCTTGCTCTCCCTGTCCTTCTACTTCTTTTTCTCTTACTTTTTCAACATATTCACTCAATCAATCAATTTCTCTCTCTCTCTTTCTCTATCTCCATCTCCCTCTCTTTTCATCCTTTTCTCTTACAACATATTCATTTATTCGTACGCATAAGTTTATTAATTGATTCAGTTTTTGTCTCATCTGTCTAACTGGACAAAAGTTCACTCATTCAATCATGCATCCATTCATTCATTCACTAATTTATTTCTTCATTCATTCACTCTTTCACATTCATTCATTCGTTTATCCATCTATCCATCATTCAGTTTTCCTCCCACCTCAAGTCTATTGGAGGTATCGGGACTGAGGCCTCTGTATATTTGGTACCTCTGGCTACCGACGATGTCGAAGTTATCAGCCTGATCATTGGGTACGTAATCCACGTTTCTGATTGGTCCATTCAAATAAAAAAATGAATGAATGATTAATTGAATGTGTTGATAGATTGCTTGCTTGATTGCTTGCTTAATTGATTGATTGATTAAGTGATTGATGGACAATAAGTAAATAATAAATACATACATAAACATATATATATATATATATATATATATATATATATATATATATATATATATATATATATAAATTTTAATATTTAAATCATGAAAATAAATATTTATTCAATTATTTGTTCCATTTAATAATTTAAATGGTATAAAATTAATAAAATTAGGAATACACAAAAATTCGCTCTCCACCTTTTAACGACCTTCTTCGTTAACTTGTACTCGGACTCAGACATCCTTAAATCGATCAATCAATCAATTAATCAATCAATCAATCAATCAATCAATCAATCAATCAATCAATCAATCAATCAATCAATCAATCAATCAATCAATCAATCAATCAATCAATCAATCAATCAATCAATCAATCAATCAATCAATCAATCAATCAATCAATCAATCAATCAATCAATCAATCAATCAATCAATCAATCAATCAATCAATCAATCAATCAATCAATCAATCAATCAATCAATCAATCAATCAATCAATCAATCAATCAATCAATCAATCAATCAATCAATCAATCAATCAATCAATCAATCAATCAATCAATCAATCAATCAATCAATCAATCAATCAATCAATCAATCAATCAATCAATCAATCAATCAATTAATCAATCAATCAATCAACCAATCAATCAACAAACCAACCAATCAATCAATCAATCAGGTTATCTATCCGTCTGTATAACCTAATACAACACATCCACCAACCAATCACCTGAACAACTTTTAATGGGGTGCCAAAATTTCACGGAAGGCCCTCGGAAATCCACCAGTAAATAAAATTTACTTAACAATAAACAATATTAATTATTATTGATATTATTATTGTTTTTATTGATTAATTTATTTTTTATGTTATTTTATATAGGCATATATTTATAGATGCAACAACGAATTATATATAATTTTCTAATATATATATATATATATATATATATATAATTTATACATAAATAAATTTATACATAAACAACTATTGCAACACTAGTACGAAATAATTAGTATAAATGAATGAATGAATGAATGAATGAATGAAAGAAAGAAAAAAGGATAACTAAATGAATAAATGTTTCATTCACTCACTCACTCGAGACTAACTCAACTTCTCTATTATTTTATTCCTCCATCCCATGCCATACTCGTGCAGAAACATTGCCCCGGCGTTATAAACATTAACACTTATTTTGCACGTACATGTCTTAACACACATACACATACAAAAATATATGTACATCTAAATATGTGTGTGTAAGCCTATGTGTTTGTTTGTTTGTGTGTGTATGTGTCTATGTGTGTGTGTGTTTGTGTGTGTGTGCGCGTCTGTGTGTGTGTTGTATGTATGTATGTGTGTGTGTGTGTGTGTGTGTGTGTGTGTACGTGCGATATACAAAGTATACCAATAAATAATCTATGAATAATAATTTATTATGCGTGTGATATAAATATACCAAAGATTCTATATTTTTGTGTGCCTATACCTTTAAATTTATTTATTCAATGTTTTTAAAAAATGATCTTTTCCAATAAGTGCTATAAAAATGTTTTACTAGTATAATTAATGTGTGTGTGGGTGTGTGTTTGGGTGTGTGTAAGTGCAAATGTATGTGCGTGTATGCTTGCACGTGATTCTGTGTAGATCTGAGTAGTTTATTTATACGTCTTTTGTGTATGTACGTGTGTTTGAATGTACGTGTGTGCGTGCATAATTGTGCGTGCGTGTGCACGTGTATGTATGTATATGTGTGTATATGTATGTGTGTATATATGTGTATATGTGTGTGTGCATGTGTAAGTATGCATTGTTTTTATCATTATGTGCAATTTTTGTGTTGTTATTGTTCAATGATTCTCTAGCTACTCAACATTCATACTTTACATCACGCTATATTAACAATTTATAATTCATAATAACTCTATAAAATATTAACAATGACGATGATGAGGATGACGATGATGAGGAAGAAGAAGACGAAGCAGAAGATGACGATGATGAAGATGATGATGATGACGAAAAATGTTCATACTAATGATGTGTTCATCAAAATGATAGGCAGAACCGAGAATAAGAAAAACAAACAAGAAAGAACAAAATTTAAAAATGAGTTGAGATATAAATAACATATGCATATACATGCGCATACTTATACATGTAGGCCCTATATATAGTATATTTATACATATATATATATATATATATGTGTGTGTGCGTGTGCGTGTGAATATATGTGTGGATGTGTGTGTGTTTATTTATTATGTACAGTTGATTAATTTATATAGCGTAGTTTTTCTTAAAGCAATTGCCGA
Source organism: Helobdella robusta (assembly GCF_000326865.2). NCBI lineage: Eukaryota > Metazoa > Annelida > Clitellata > Rhynchobdellida > Glossiphoniidae > Helobdella > Helobdella robusta. Next base: position 389,775 of record NW_008704170.1, on the reverse strand, counting down.
AGAAATATAATAATGTTGTGTGTACTTTGTATGTACTTTGTACATATGTGTACGTCTATTTTTGTAATAATTGTTGCATTTGTATCAAATGCCCACACACTCACTCACTCACTCACTCACTCACTCACTCACTCACTCACTCACTCACTCACTCACTCACTCACTCACTCACTCACTCACTCACTCACTCACTCACTCACTCACTCATTCACTCACTCACTCATTCACTCACTCACTCACTCACTCACCCACTCACTCATTCATTCATTCATCTTACATACAATCATTTATTCGTTCATCTGTTGATTCTTTCATTTATTCATTCCATCGATCATTAATTATTTAATTCGTTCATTTATCATTTTTATGCTCTGTTTTGTATTTATTAGTTCACTCTTTCATTCATCTGACTGCTTCCAATTCAATGTCTTAAAAACAAAAATAATTATTTATTTTCTGTTACATTTTTTCATTCATTCATTCATTCATTCATTCATTCATTCATTCATTCATTCATTCATTCATTCATTCATTCATTCATTCATTCATTCATTCATTCATTCATTCATTCATTCATTCATTCATTCATTCATTCATTCATTCATTCATTCATTCATTCATTCATTCATTCATTCATTCATTCATTCATTCATTCATTCATTCATTCATTCATTCATTCATTCATTCATTCATTCATTCATTCATTCATTCATTCATTCATTCATTCATTCATTCATTCATTCATTCATTCATTCATTCATTCATTCATTCATTCATTCATTCATTCATTCATTCATTCATTCATTCATTCATTCATTCATTCATTCATTCATTCATTCATTCATTCATTCATTCATTATCTCGTGAGTCTTTCTTTCGTTCATTTTCTTAGCTCAACTCACAACGCAGCCTGTCATTCGACGTAGCGCAAGAACCGAGTTCGACTGCAGGACAAACCCTATAGCGGACGCAGTTGGTTTTTCAATGTATTTATTCATCATTTGGGCGTTTTTTTGGCGTAATTTTTACTTTTAACGCTTTAAGACTACTTGTTCATCTCTTTCTTCATTCCTCACTTCATCCTTAACTCTCACAATCTTTCACACTCTCTCTCTCACCCACCTCTCTCTTTTTATTCTTATCTCCCACCTCAGTTATGATCTCCTGGAAACGTCATCATCGTATTTCAGCAAATAACACTGGTAACCAGGTAATCCAAACTACATCCAAAAACATCATGGCTAGTATATATTTCTTTACTTACACCATAATAAAAAACTAAACATTACCATAATACCCTTTCTATCCTACCTCACTATCTCACTATTTTTATCGACAACGCTTTCCTCTTCATATTTTTTAAATTTTTTTATCTTTATTTATTCTCTCAATCCCAATCTTTCTTTTCTTTTTTTACCCTTTTGCTGTTTCTCTCTCTCTCTCTCTCTCTCTTTCCTTTTTATCTCTATGCATCTCACTATATCAATTTCTGTACGTTTTTCTGTCTCTCTCTCTCTCTCTTTCTCTCTCTGTTTGTTTATTTCTTTGTCTGTATCTCCCTCTCCTCATTCCATTTTTTTCTCTCTTTTTCTCTTTCCCTTCCATGCTTTCTCACTCCTACCCCCTTGCTCTTTTATGTACTCTTAGTTTTTGTTATAGCAAGTAACTTCTTCCTTATCTCTGGTCTACTTCACGCAAAGTTGCAGCAGTGGTACTTGAGGTTATTGTACATAAAATACGATCAACTAACAACTAACAACATACAGTCAGCGACTTAAACGATGAATTAATCAATTAATTAATTGATAAATCACATAATTGGTCATTCAATTTATCAATCAATCAAACGATGAATGAATCAACCCTTCAATAATCAATTAATCAATCATTTCTGAGTTCTTGATGCGTAAAGTTTGTGAACAGCGAAGAAAAAAACACAATAGATAAACTTGTGCCTTGTTGATTCAATATTTCAAATATGCTAAGAACACGTTCTGCTTAGTTTCGTTGGCAATTTTCTTTTTCCTGAAGTATTTCAATCCGGTTGGGGCGGGTTTATTTTCACATTGCAACAGAAACGAAAACTTCCATTTGAATATGTTATAAAAAAAATGTTTAGCCTTCGACTTTTCAATATCAAAACGATACACAATAAATTTTTTTAAATAATTTACTTGCATAATTATCGTGTTTGTGTGTGTGTGTGTGTGTGTGTGTGTGTGTGTGTGTGTGTGTGTGTGTGTGATGGTTTTGTGCTAATTCTCAGTTTAAAAGTTATCCTTTACAAATCAACAAGAAAACAAACTACCAAGTTTACCAAAACAAACATCAACTTCATTTTTCAAATTTCAAATTTCTAAACTAAATTTAAAAAAACAAACATACACCAATATACAAGCGAATTCACAAACATACAATAACATACAAACACACAAACAAACAAACAATAATGCAGACATACATAACCAAAAACACATCGATATATACAATCAGACCAACATTCACATGACCCCATAAATATTTATACAAAAGTATGATCTGACGTTTCATACCAAAACACACCAAAATTAAAAAAAATAAAAAAAAAAATAATATACAAACGCAAGCAAAACACACAAACCAATACAATCATGTATACAATTTATAAAACACATATATTCACTTAATATGTATTTTAAGTATATGTAAATAAAAAGAAGAATATACAATCTAAAATTTACAAATACATACAAAATTGTTGAATACTTAGAGAGTACTACACACACACACACACACACACACACACACACACACACACACACACACACACACACACACACACCACACACATACATACACACACGCACGCACGCACACACACACAAATTTTTAAACAACATCTGTACTAAAAGATTGCCTTGAAGTAATAATGTTTTGCTTGCGATATCACCATCATATGAGTATTGCTGCACACACACACATACACACAAACACACACCACACACACACGCACGCACGCACCACACACACACATACACACTTTTTTTTATATTATTATAGAAACGCATTAACCATAATAATCAAGTAATCAGAAACATTAGAGAATAGTAATGTATAAACGAGTGGTTGAAGTGATGATGTATTTATTTCAATGAGTATTGCTGCACACACACACATACACACAAACACACACGCACGCACGCACCACACACACACATACACACTTTTTCTTATATTATTATAGAAACGCATTAACCATAGTAATCAAGTAATCAGAAACATTAGAGAATAGTAATGTATAAAAGAGTGGTTGAAGTAATGATGTATTTATTTCAATACAATTGTTAGCGAATTTGCTTTGCATGTGTGTGTAGTATATGTATTGGGGAATATTTGAGAATAACTGTGAACTATATTTATATATTTATTCTTTATATATATATATGTGTGTGTGTGTGTTTGTGTCTATGTGTGTGTATGACTTTGTGTGTTTGTCTGTGTGCGTTTGAATTGTACTTACATAGATTCTGAATAGAAGTGCTAATATCGCTGATAGCATTTTAGTTTTTATTGTAAGTTTTTATGTGTATTATGTAAAAACCTGTGTGTTTGTGTGTGTGATTGTGTGTGTGTGTGTGTGTGTGTGTGTGTGTGTGTGTGTGTGTGTGTGTGTGTGTGTGTGTGAGTACTTGATAAGTACTGGTATTAATTTGAGAAGTATTTCGACCGGGCATTAAAGCAGCAGTACCATTTGATTATAAAGTAGTGAGTGTTATAAATTTCTGTTTCTTAGTAGCATTGAGGGTTCTTTTTCAGAATAATTAGTTAATAATTAATATAATTATAATCAATAATTAATTAAAATTATTCTTTGCAGTAAATTACTTCGAGAAAATATTATCTATTCACTCTAGTATATGCTTTTATTTATTGGTGCTATGCCATATCACATCACAGCATATGTTATCTACTAATCAATCAAGTTAGAAACCCAACTACAGCAGCAGAACACACACCAATATAAAGCTCTGCAAATTTTGTTGCCTGTTTGGTGATTAATTATTTTTCTTTGTATTGTTTTTACTTTTTTCGTTTTGTATTTGTTTCTTCATTTTGTTTTGTATGTATTTTGTTTATTAATATATTTATTTATCTAATTAGACGTTCGTTTTATTTTTTTTACTATTATTCATCCAATCGTTACTCCTCTTTCTCTTGATGTACCTTTTGTTTTTTAGTTATTTCTCTCTCTCCCTCTCTTTCTCCCTCTCTTTCTCTTTTTCCCTCTCTCTCTCTCTCACTCGTTCTTTCTCTCATTTCCACTCTATTATGATTTTTCTAATTTCAAATTTTTTTTTTCTCTCTCTCTTTCTCTCTTTCCGTATAATAATTTTCCTTCCCAGCCAACTTCAGCATTTCTTCAAACGAAGGTTATGTCCTGAAAATGTTGCATTTCTTTCTTGCCCCATATAATATTTCCATCTCTGTATATTCCAATATCGATGCCAACGTGAGCTGAAGAGAAAACAACAGGATCATGTAACGAACAGGTGCGTAACCAAGGGGGTTGGGGTGCTAGCCTACACCCAAACGTTAAATTTTGTCAGGGTTAAAGTTAAATTTTATCAAATCTTTATATAAAAGTTATAGCAAAATGGTTGCTGACTCTTTAAAGTAGCTAAATTTGAAAAAATCTCTTGGCTGTAATACGAAGTTTAGTTCAAAGTAAATAAAATATCGTCTGCATTTTGTAATAATTTTGTATTAACTTACTTAATTTCTTTCAAAACAATTTCAGTCTATGCTACTGTTGGTTAATAAAATCGATCAGTTAAACACGACCAAGCTAAATAGAGAATAAATCTTGCTTATTAAATCAAATTTCATTTGATATCTTTGGAGCTGCGATTTTTTTTTATAAAAATTGACGATTTAGAATTGTATGTCCAAACATTTATGAAAGATTACAAATATAAATCTGACCTTTTTGAATGAAGTGTTATTACATACATATCAACATAGCGAAACCCATCCTATTAAATGCTTCAGGCGGTCTGGCGAACGAAATTTCATTGTCACGTTAAATGCCTTAGTTGCCCAATCACGATCATATCTTGGATTTAAATTTTTGCTGATAGAAAAGACTAATTCGTAAAGAACTAGAGAATAAAATAAAAATGAACGATGAAATTATCAAACCGCATCATCAAATTACGTCGTATCATCTAATTATACAACTATCAAATAGTATCAAATGAGTTTCGGATGGTAACTCCTACAGAAATCCACCAATTACACAATGACGCGTATCAAACCAACAGTAAAACCGTTCCTAACAATAGTGTGACGCTTTACAAACAACAACAAATTGTTAGTATCAAAGCAATCATAACTTTGAACAAATGTTACAAACATTTGGCCCGGTGTCTTATCATTAAAAATCAGATAAATTATTTATATGAACAAGCTTACAAGTGGAGCTTATAAGTCGTTGCCACTTTACCAACATTTTATTTCGTCCTTACTGGTGAACTATTAAATTCGTTAATCAACCCGACAGTTTTTCGCATTTTAACACTAACACTGGCAACACGTTGTGCTATATGATCATCGAAAATCTTGAAGACAATTGAAAATAAAAATATAGAGTAAAATAATATAGACATAATTTTGTTAGGACAACAAATTTTTATATACTGAAAAATACCTAAAATACACAAATGAATAAAGCGCGGAAAATTAGTATCATCGCGAAAGTATCGCAACTCTATCTGACGAACGGAGAATTACAAATTTTAACTACGAAGCGAACAAAGCCAAAGGCATCCGGACGTTTTAAAAAAATGCAACACAGTATCAAATTTGTATTCTCAATTTTATTACATTTTTAAAATCATTTATTTAAACAGTACACTAAAAATGAATTAGTACATTGAAAAAGTTAACTTTCTTAATAAAAAATTATTTACAACGCGCTAAAAAGAAGTTTAAACGGTTGTAACCATCTGAAGAATACACTTCGACTCGTCAATTTTTGACGAAACAATTATTTTCTGCTTGCTGGATTCGCACCCGTAAATGTCATCCCCGTCGATGTCAGTGATACCGAAAAATGTTCTTAAACTAGTTCGCCATTTCTTCCGCGAGCCACTTACTCTGTGGTCGTTGCCGTCATTGCTGTTGTCGTTGGTGGTGGCACTGACGGTGGCATTGTCGACGTGATTTAAGTTGGCCACGCTGTCAAATCTAGCGATATTGGTGTCGGGCCTGTCAGAACGACGCCTGGTAAACAACCTCGCACATAACCACCTCCTCCTGGGAGTTTCCACATCTTTAGCCCCACTACCATCATCATCGACACTGTGTTGGCGTTTGTTGGCTTTTGATATAAAAACATCCACTTTCATACGTTTGGCTCTACCGGATTTCTGATTGCCTCGAGACACGACGTACCCCCTTCTTGAAACGTTATCGCAGACCAGGTACCGGTCCTTCTGGGAGTCAGTGAAAATAAATGAGACCTGCTTCTCCATACTTCTTTGAAAATCTGTGCAAGTAGAATTGAAAATATGATGGAATTTCGTTACTACATGTCGTTAATTCATTAAACATTTAATTCATCTAAAAATCGATACACCATGATGACAAAACCGTAGACAATGCAAATTAAAAAATCGAAATACGACACAAATTTCTACACCACAAACAACGGCCAACCTTTATAAAATCCTTTAATTTCTCAGCAAATTTTAAAAACATACAAAATTACACGGCGAATTCTGTAGCTTAAATAGAAATTTCCGAGTTATACAAATAAACTAAATGACTACAATGACTACAATAAATAACTATCTAATCACCTACAACATCAATACATAAATTTGTATATATATATATATATATATATCACAAATTATACACAAATTAGGGAAGGATAGGTATTGATACAATATACAATAATACGGTGTAAGTGTTAAAAAGTTCGAAACGGAAAAGTTACTACCACAACATTTTTGGGATGGTCACATGCAGTAAGCTAGAGAAAATTTTAAAATGGAGACTACTTCAAATTATTTTGCGCGTCTGTATGTGCGTGTTGTGCGTGTATGTCCGCGTGTGCGTGTTCGTATGCGTGTCTGTGTGTGACTGTTATGACTGCTCATCATGAGCTCGATCACAGTCATCCTGCCTTATTAATTGTTGTTTTTGGGAAGCAAATAAAAGTTTCGTTTCGTTTATTGTATTGATACAACCATGGATATATCCATGGATACATCATGCAATACGGTGTAGGTGTTATAAAGTTCGAAACGGAAAAATAACTACTACAACATTTTTGGGATGGTCACATACGGTCAGCCAGAGTAAATTTTAAAACGGTAACTACTTCAATTTGTTTTGCGCGTCTGTATGTCGTCATCAACATCGTCACTTAGAATATTCTTTAAATCCCTTGAAATCCTCCAACATAAACAAAACCTTGCAATAAAAGAACGCACTTTATATTAACATTAATGACGTCATTTCGGGTCTTGGTATAAAATTGATGACGAAAGTACAAACTAAATTTTCGATTATTATTTTAGTTGAATCTAGTTTAAAAAATGAAATACTAGATTTAGAAGAGTGATTTTATGTGTAATAGATAACAAAAATTGGAGTTATTGAAAAAAACCTGCTAACCCATCCCTATTTGTGTGTTTTGTTTACTTTTACTCTTAACAACAATTCAAATAGGCGGTTTAAAAATAAAATTGATACGAAAAATCCTGTAAATACTACGCAAACGTCGGTTTTTATATTAGTTAGACATGGATCAGGACAAAATGACTAACAAATTTTCTATTTTTCAAAAAAAATATTTAATGAATTTTGATCAAATTCTTAATAAGGTTTCATTGAGTTTTTCAAACAAATCTAATTTTAATTTAAATTAATTTATATTTTATTTATTAATAATTTAATTAATTTTCATGATGGACTGATATAAAGATTGATTGAAATATTGCCTTTTTTGGATATAGGCGTGTACCTGTACCTATATACAGAGAGATGGAGAGAGAGTGATCATTATAGAATAGATATAAAAAGACTGTTGTGTCTAATTTATAATTATACAAATACACATGATAAATTTAATTATTAATTTAATACATAGGTATTAAATTTTAATACTAATTTAAATAAAAAAGTATATGTATAAAAGTTTAAAACATAAATAACAAAATAATAAATAAAGATGAGGATCTGCTTAGTAGTTAAACAAGTTTGACTCTATAAATGATTTCTTTCTTATTAAAAATTAAAATGGATCCGGTCATAGCAGCATATTTTCTGATTACACTAGGATTTTCATCAATAACTGCATTTCTGACAGTCTTAATCCAATATATATAATACATCATCATCAACTTCATTCAATCAAACTAAACTTTTCTATTTTTTTTTTGTTTCTGCGACTGCAACTATTCTAATGATAGTTTCCCTATTTTTAGTTTTTTATTAAATAACTTTTAAAAATATTTAAAAAATTTTTTTCAGTACGAACGACTTTCAAAACTTGACAATACTTCTGCTGCTAAAGAACACAACAACGTTTTCGACATTGATTTTGATACATTAGATGTTGTTCAAAATGATCGTAGGTTTCATTTTTTTCAGACGAGAATAAGAAATAAATTTTAATTAGTTTCATATAATTTTATAAAATTATTAGAATTAGGTCAAAGAGTTAATAAATTGCAGATAGATTCTAATGTTTCTTTGTTTTATAGAGTTATAAATGTTAATTCATTAGTTTCATTTACTTATTTTATAGTAAACAATGAATGATGAAGAATTATATCAAGAAAAATTTATCCCAACCTAATTTTTTCGTGATTTCAAATTGCAGAGAAGAAAGATGTCAATGGTATCATTGGGAAATATAAGCACAAAGGAATTGGAAAGTCCGTTTTGCCATCTGATAATTTGGCAGGTCAGTCTGGTTAGGTAGGGTAGTGTAGTAAGCCCAGTGGTGCCATTTTTTGAATATTTTTTTGAGGGTCAGCAAAGTTATTGAGAGGTCTGAAATGGTTTTTTTTTACAAACACATTTGGTGTCACTACTTTAGGTGTGAGTTATATTTTTCTGTTCATCTGGTATTAATTATTATTAATTTATTATTTTTTATGTGGGCATTATAACTATGTATTTGTGCATAATTCACTCATTTGTTGGCTATTTGGCTATGCTGTGGGGCAAAAGTTTAAGCTGCCCCACTGTAAATTATTAAGGGAGGGGAGTGGTGAAAAATAACTTGCCTTCTATAAGTATACAACTATGACCATGTGACCATACTAAAGTCTAAATTTAATCATAAAAATAACCCTTCTTACAAATTAATTTTATAATTTTCTTTATGGAATAAGTTGAGGAAGAGGACTGCTTAATTGTGGACATCTCTTACTGCTTGAATGCTAGGCCAAACCTTTCAGCCGCAGACAGCAGGATGAAGAATTTACTTGATGAATGTGAGTTCTCAGTCGACTTATTCAGTTATCAGTTTCATCCATTACACACACGCACACGCACGCACTCATACACGCACGCGCACACATACACACAAACACGTACACACAGGTATGTGTGTATATATATATATATATATATATATATATATATATATTTAATTCCTTACAGCTATTGCAGTGATCGGCGATGATGGTGACGATGATGGCGAAACTATATCATCGATTTCATCATCGCCATCGTCATCATCGTTGTCAGATTATGAAATTGAAGTTATATCTGATGATGATGACGACGACGAAAATGCTATTGATGATGATAATGATGATGATGATGTTGATGTAGTTGCTGATTATGGTGCTACTGCTAGCAGTAAAATTATAACTAATTATGATGACGATAGTAATATAAATAATGATAATATAAATACTACCACTGCTGCTACTTATAATAATAATAATAATAACAATAATAATAATAATAGCGATAAAGATACTCTAGATGAGTTTGAAAACGATGATGGCGATAAGAACCGCAATGATAAAAATTGTATCGACAATGATACGAATATTAATAATGATGATGACGATGATCATACAACTAAGGATAGTAATAATACAAACAATAATAATAAGAATAATAAATATTATGATATTAATGATAATAACACCGTTAATAATATTAATAAAAATAATAATAATTATGATATTAATTATATTGATAATATAAATAATAATAGTAATTATGATATTAATGATTACTGCAAAAGTAGTGACAATAAGACTAAGAACGATAACATCACTAGTGATAACAACAACAACAATAAAAATATCAACATTAATAAGAATAATATTACCGTTAATAATAATATTGACAGTTACAAAAACGTCTTTGGCAAATTCATCTGCGTTGATGAGTTGAAGGCAGATGTTAATATTAATATCTCTGATTATGACGACAAACATAATAATAATAATAATAATATTAATATTAATAATATTAGTAATAATAATTATAGTAATATCCGTTGTAGTTGTTGTAGTAACGCTAGTAAAATTAACAAATGTAGTAGCGATGGTGTTAGTAATAAATACAGTTGCAGTAACCCTATAATAAAAAATTACTTTGAACTGAAGGTGCCTTCCGACGACGATGAGGATGGCGATGATGACGAAAATGATGGTAATGTTAAGCGCGGATCTTTAACAATTGTTAGTCAATCTGATACGGAGTTGAGTCATGGATTAGTAATTGAATTGGAAAATGTATCAGACATTGTGAAAGTTAATGGAAATTCAGATGAGCGGTTGAATAAAAAATCCGATGAATATCCAAATAAAAAATCCGATGAACATCCGAATAAAAAATCCGATGAACATCTAAATGAAAAATGTTATGAACATTTAGAAACAAAATTTAGTGAACCTTTGAACAAAAAATTAGATGAACGATTGAGTAAAAAATTGAGAAATACATCAAATACATCGAATGAACGTGCGAGTAAACAATCAGTTCAAAGTTTGAGCGAAAAATCAGTTGAAGGTTTGAGTAAAACATTTAGAGAACCTTTGAAAAAAACGTCAGATGATGTCAAATCACTCGGACGTTCGTGTGAAAAACCAGGCAGACATTTGAGGAGAAAGTCAGACAAACTATTGAAGGAACGGACGATAAACAACAGTTTTAGTTTTAACAGCAGCAACGCTAATCACACCAAAAATGGTGATAACAACAATGGTGGTAACAACAATTATAATCTTCAAATAAAAATTGAACGCATTTCTCCACCATTTAAAGATGATGCTATTAACCTAACTGCTACTAATTTTACTAAAATCTTGACTAAATCTGTCCCCAATGCAAGTTATAATACTTGCAATAAAACTAGCACTTGCAATAAATACAATCCCGCAGTAAATAGTACCGCTACTACAACAGCAACAACCGCTGCTTTAAACGTAGATACAGTTACTACTAGCTGCATCACGGTTTCTTCCGTCACCTCGACAGCAATGACAACAGCGACGAAACTTTCAACCGTCTCAAGTGACCTCTCCAAAGCGTATTTGTATCTGGAGTTAGAGGAAGATTATCTGATTGTTGGTGACGTAAAATTTCCACCTATGCCCGTGCTCAAATCTCAATTTATCAAAAAAGAATTCCAAACTGTAAACGGAAAACCTCATCCAAGAAAGGGGCGACGAGCGACGCTCGGTAGCTTAGAACTGACTGCACCGCGGCTACGGCGACAACCAGAAAGTACTTACTACTCAAACATCATTCATCAATCTATGAAGAAAGAGAGTCAGTCGTTGAATGAGAGAATTTACTTGACTCCTAAACGACGATTACATAAAGAGTCTCAACTTCAAGTCTCATTAAGTCGAATGGGATTAAAAAGTGAATTCACTACTACTTCTATTGCTGCTACTACTTCTACCACTACTACTACTGCAGTTGCTGCTGCTACTACTACTACCACTTGCTCTTCAAGTACTTACGTCGCTGCTACAAGAAGTAGTAGTCGCAATAGTAGAAGATGTAACACTGCGCCAAATGATGCTTGCAACATTTCAAAATGTCATCAACCCGCTTACGAATTGCGTTCCACTGTAAAGCTGGACATTCCACTTGATGATTTGTCTACCTTCGATGAGGAGGACGAAGAAGCTGGTGATGGCCGATGTGGCGGCGACGTGAGCCTCAGTGACGATGACGACGTACTCTATCAACTCAACACGCGTAAACTTCGAAGAGAAAAGTTTGAAAGTTCATTTGGTAGGACTTGTAACGCTAAGAAAAAACTTAAATACAGTTGAAAAATTTTCATTCAATTATTTTTTTATCTCCTTTTGTTATTTAATTAGCTATAAATTAATCAAATAAAATATTTAATAGAGCATTTTGTAAATTAATAAAACACATGAATTGAAATTATAGTGGCGTTTTGTTTCACTGTTTTGTAGAAGTTGGAAATGGAACCGCACAATTTGTAACATTGCAATATTAATCTCCTCCATCTTCTTTCATGTTTCATCTGTTTCCCGGAAGATTCAAAAACCATCCATCAAAGCTACTCGTTTTATGTTTCTCGTAACATTTTTTTCGTTAATTCATTTTAAATTAATGCGCTGATAATAATTCTCCCGCTATTAACAATGTTCGTTTTGTAAACGACCTTGCGTGTGTCATTTCTTCTTGTAACCGCTAATCTCGTAGGTTTATAATTGGGTGGATAGAATGATGGATGGATGGATGTGTGAGTGAATGAATGGATGGATAGGTAAGTGAATGGATGGATAAATGAATGGGTATATGAAGCAGGTGGATGAATTGATGGTTGCTTACATTTTCCTGAATGTTTTTTGCTTCCATATACGATGGGCTTTGAGTGCGTTGTGTCGGCGAAGGTATTCGAGGAGATTTTGATGGTATTTTGTTGTGTTCTGTTTTGGGATTGAGAGTGAATAAGTAAGTGATTGGATGAATGAAGCTGAAAATGCATCGTACATGCATCAGAATGAATGACTGAATAAAGTAAAGATGGATAAATGAATGAGTGAAGTGAATACACGCGTATGGATGATGATGAATGGAGTGAATTCGTTTGCATGCACAAGCACATAGATGAATGAAGAATGTATGGATAGGTTTCATAGTGGATGAATGAAAAAGAAAGGAAAATGAAAAAAAAAGAAAATAATTTCACAATGACGAATGTCACACATTGTGTCTCAGGCGTATCACTATCACATTCTTCCCATATCTAGTAAAAAAATTTTCTTCCAGAGTATATAAGTTCATGCAATATGTGTTTGTAAGGTGCGGTATCACACGGCATACGTAGATCCGCATGTGTATGGAACTGTGTGTGCGTGTGTATGTGTGTGCGCGCAAAAGTGAAAGTTATGTGAAGACCATCGGAAGTTAAAATTAGATGGACATACATTCCATTTTCACACAATAACGTCAGAAATCAAAACACGTTCACTCGTGTATAGTATTTATACTTGAATATTCATATCTGTACAATAAACACTATACATGCAAAGATAGATATGCTTGAAGTACCTATTGCACTGTAAGACCTTCAGTATACGTATATATATACAAAAGTACATAGATGTATGATTTATACGCACTGATAGATTTCTGGACACAAGAAAAATTATAATAATGATGCGAAGAGTCGAATGCCTTAGCGTTCATGCGAGGTCCTCTCAATCAATGACATTAACTTTTAACATCGTCATTCATTTTCGACAATCGATGTGAACACGTTTCTATGATTTTTCTCTTTCTCTCTCTCTCTCTCCTTCTTTCTCTCTCTTTCTTTCCCCTTTCCTGGTGTAATCCGGTACGTTTTTTGATGGGAAAAATTTAAAAAATGACAATAAATTTGTGAAAACAAAATCGATAAAAATACCGTGTTCGAATATACGTTTGTGTGTTTACATCTCTGTGTGTGTGTGTGGTGTGTGTGTGTGTATTGATGTGTGGGTCTATTTATGGATAAGCACATTTATCCAGTCCCATTTTGAATATTGAGAGATGGGCGCAGCGGAGATATTGCTCTTTTTTACTGCCACTTTTAAAAAATTCATTTATTTTAATGGTTTTTTTGTCCAAAAATGTTTCAGTGTTCTTCCTCCGCACGGCGTTGGTTATGCTATATGGAATAAATTGTTGAAATTGATGGGGATTTTTTTTGCTTTTGAATTGCGTCACATTTATGTGCAGCATAAAAATGATAATGCTGATCGCTTGGTCAAATATTTCCTTTTTTCCGCGTCGATCGAGTCACGTTTATGACGTCACAATAATTAAGAGCATTTCCGCTTCCGTTATTTTTCATCGATTGTTATTTTTATTGTTTTCCAAGCGCATGCTTTTTGCATTCTTTCTTTTTTTCCATCTACAGTTTTCAATCGTTTGTCGAAAAAATGGAAATCAATTTGCATGTTGATTGATTTTGTAATTTTCAGAAATTCGGGGCCTCCGATTAAGTGATGCATCATCAGAAGGGAGATGACCAGTCTATGTACCTCCCTATCCTCTTGCTTCTATCCTGCTCCCACTTACTCATCGTCCCTATCCTCTTATTTTCATCATATTCACAGTTACGCAACGGGCTTTTGAGAAACGCGGCAGTAGATGTAGTGGTGGCATGGTTTGTTGGGTCGTTGTTTTTCACGAAAACAACCACTGGGTTGTGGTGGGTGGCCGTTCTTGCTGTTCTCTGAGTTGTCGATTCGATGAAATTGTTTGTAGGGTTTATTTTACAGTTGAATCCATAATTCGTGAGTGGAGTTTCGCTGCTGGTGATGTGGATGTTGTCGTCGATGGTGCAGCTGCTGCTGTTGCGTTTGTTGTTGTAGCGCTTGCCAGTGTCCTGGTCGACGTTGTGGCTCTTTTTGATGGAGTTATAATTCATTTCGTCCATTCGTTTGGCCATTTTGTTTTTGTTATTCTTAACTACACAGCTGATCAGCAAACCTGAAACGATGAACAGAATGAAAATGAAACAGAGACAAACGAAGGCGATGAGAAGTAAAGAAACTGTTTGCGATTGTGTGTGGGCATGAGTCAAGTAATAGTCGGTAGTGCCCGACGATGCATTTAAACCGTTAGTATCGACTCGGAGCAAAGCGAATGAGATCGGTAAGGCCGTCGTAACGTTCGGCGGTTGAGTCACATTTGGTGATATCGATGTCGAAACCGAAACTGTCCGCGACATCTCATCGCTGATTTTTCTGTTTTCTGATTCGCCCTCTATAAATATCGAAACCATTAACGTGGATGAAAGTGGGGGATTTCCATTGTCACTGGCCACCACATGAAATCGAAAGTAGGTTTTTCCAAGTTCACTGAAACTCGGAGTAGTTATCACAATCGTCAGTTCGTCTCGGAACTCACCGCCCCGACGTCTAAACACCAACTGAAACAATTCGGAGGGCGGAGTCATATTGTAGCTGCACGTTGATTGGCTGACTCTATCTATGTCAAAGGTCAGTGGTAACTTCAAACCATGACCTGGTTTCATTAACGATTTTCTGAGGTGGAACTCGTAAGAGGGTACTGTCCAGCGAGGGGGGTGGTCGTTGATGTCGTGAACTTCCATGAAGATCTGGTGGCGGAAATGGTCAAGTGGACGAAAATAATAATAATAATATTATTATATAATATTATTATTATTATTATTAATAAAAATAAGAATGTCAACTGTAATAAATGCAGGATTGATTGAGATTGGTTATAATGAAGAAAGATAATAGAAAAAAATAAGATCGACAGGTTAAATAACAAAATAATAATGATTATTATTTATATTATTAATATAAATATTATTTTATTAAATATTATAACGATTATTACGTAATAAATTAAATTAAATTGATAAATAGCCTGAATACGTTGAGAAAATTAAATAAATTTTTAACTATTAATTAACTATCAATATTATTATAACTATCAATTTATCAAACTTTATTTAAATGGTTTTTCTTATGATATTATTTCGAGAGGATGATGGTCATTGTTAATGTTAACTATGATTTTCAAACTTATTTTTCCGTGTCAACGTACATTTTATTGAAGTTCGTTTATTTTTATTTTTTTCTGTCCAGTTAAGTGGTTCTTTGTGTCTCTCTGGGCAGTTCTGTCAATAAATAAATAGATAAATAAAATCAAAAAAACCTGAATTTGAAGTAAAGTAGTCTCAGTAGAGACGAGGACGACCATCTCAACAGTGCACTCATCAACGCCATGTACTGTTGGTGGGTACATCAAATGGGATGTTTTTGTTCTCAGTGGAGATTGTGAAGATGATAAGGATGATGATAATGAGGAGGAGGATGAAGATGAGGAGGAAGATGATGATGGCGAGAAGGAAGACGATGATGAAGATAAGCTTGACAGTGATGACGGCATCAACGACTCAAAAAATGATGACTCCGACGATGATTTCAATGATAATGTTGGTAACGATTGTGGTGATGATGATAATGATGATGATAATGATAGTGATGATAAGGATGATGACGATGCTGATGTGATTTCAGCCGGACAAATTGATTCCCTATCAATCCTATGCGCCGTCCTCAGGATCCCACTTCGACGATCCAAAGATGTTAAATAGTAAGTCTTGCCGGATGTCGCCATTTTAACTGATGGGCGTGTTTTAAATGTAAATTCCAGCTTGTCGTTTTGGCCGTGTTTCCAGCTGTGTTTGAATAATTCTCTGTGCACGTCGCCGATGTAAGACCCCACCGGAAGTATTTCTTCCGTGATGTCATAATTCAAGATGGCGTCGTATCCAAAAATTGTTTTTAAGGATATAGAAAATAGTAAAAACCAAAAGTTCACTATGAACATTTTACCTTTGAACATGCGAATTATTTTTTTTAACATTTGAATCGCAATCCAGCTATATCAATACCAATACTTAAGTGAACTGATAATTTATTATTGAATGAATAAATGATTTAATTTATTTATTTATTCATTATACCTAACTATTAGTATTATTAATCTAATTAAATTTAATTAGCTTTTTAGTATTAAAAATAATCACAAACTTTTATTATTTTGGTCGCAATTCTTCCCAGTACAACGTAAGCACAATTTTCTATCTGACATGATCAAACAACGCGATGTGTCGGTCAACGTTCAGCATTGTGTGTATATATATATCTATGTATATGTATATGTGTATTTTTGTTTGTTTGTGTGTGTTTGTGCATGTATATACATGCGCATACAATTACAAAAGTCAAAAATTGTTTCGAGTTAATAAATAACAAATAACTCTAGCAGACACATACACGCGCGCACGCTCGCACACATACACGCGCCACACAACACACATACATTCGATAGGCAAACAGACACAGAGAGAAAAAAAGAAAAAAAATAAAAGAGAGGGAAAAGGAGAGAAAGGATGAAAGAAAAAGTAGAAATGTCTATTAAAAAACAAATCGAAATGGACTGAATTAGGAATCACGTAAACACATACACTCACCCATGTACATGCATAGAAGGAAAGACACAAATGGAGAGAAAGAGAGATACATAATGAGAGAGAGAGAGAGAGTGAAAAAGAGAGAGAGAGAGACAGTAGTGCAATGGAAGCAGATAAATTTGGCCCAATACATCACAAATCCAACGAACAGAAAATTCACAATGGAATATCGGTTTCTCTTTATATTCACTGTCATTATTATTCTTATTACTATTACTCATTATCATTGTTGCTGTTGCGTTTTTCGTATTAATCATTGCAAATATTATTATTATTATTATTTTATTATTATATTATTATTATTTTTATCATTATTATTGTTGTTGTAGTTGGTATGTTTGTACTCAATGTTTGAGTGATTGTGGTGATGGTATATTTAAGGAAAGTACACACACACGCGCGCGCGCACACATACACACACGCACACACACACACACACACATATATATATATATAATTGTAAAAATATAGGCAAAAAGCAGTCAAGGCTTGTTGATGAGGAGCATTCAAGGAACTGTCATACGTTGTAATTAAGGTCAACTGAATATTCGGTTGCTGCTGCAGTCGCCACTGCTGATACTGCTGCTTTTGTGGTGATCACGTGATGATGATGTGATGCGATGATGACGTCATCTACTGTTGCCGCTTCTGTTACATCTACAACTGCAAATATTACTACTAAAAGTGCTGCTGCTACTACTACTACTACTACAACTACTAATCCTACTTCTGCTGCTGCTAATACTACTGCTAATGATATAATGGTGATGTGATATGGTGTGTACTCAACCTAATTCATTTTGGAAGTACGGATACCTTATTCATATATTACACTCCTTTCAGTAGTAGCAGGATTATTTCAGTAACTCTCAATCATTTCAATTAATCCGTGGTGATTATTTTACATAATATGAAAAACGCGTTGAAAGTTTCAACAGCCACGTTTATGAAATCGTTTTAAAATTCTGTTGTAGAAACTTACAGCCTGGCAACACTCGCCACGTCAAGTTTTTCGATCGATAGCTCAAATGATTGAAAGTTATCGATTTCAATAATTAACAAAGAAAAATTTGAGAAAATAAATTAACTTCTAAAATATTCTCGTTATCGATTAATTAATTAATTTTCTTTTTTCTCTTTTTTTCTCTTTTTTCCAAGAAAGATTTCATTAAAAATTTAATTAAAATGATAAATTAAGTGTTAACACTTTTGTATCGATTGACGGTAGATTTCAATTTATATATAAAATCCAGCTCTAGTATGCTTAAACTTGCTTCTATTATATAAACGTTTCCATAAATTAACTTAACATCCCATAAATTATCATAATATTGCATAAATTGTCGTAGTTTTGCATAAATAATCGTAATATCGCACATATATTATAATTTTTTTGTGTGTATTTTAATTTAAAATTTCGAATTATAACAATGAAGTTGAATTCTTTGGCAGGCGTTTTCCTTGCGGTTGTTTTTGTGATCGCTAGCAGCAGTGTTACAGGCTAGAAGTTAATTGAAAATTATAATTATCAAATTTAAATTTATTTATTATATTACATTACAATAATAATTATTATTAGTAGTAGTAGTGATAGCATTAGTAGTAGCAGCAGCAGTAAGTAGTAATAGTAGTAACAGCAGATGTTGAAATTGTGCTATTTTATTGTTATATTTTATATAAACATAAACAATCATCTTTTTATTCTTCATAACGCAGCTCTGTCAAAGGCAGAGTTGCTTACGTGTTGCTCTAAACTGGTAATTCAACCTTTTGTGCCGCAAACAAAGGCTGTACACTATCCACACCACACACACACACACACACACACATCACGTACGCACGCACGCGCAAGCACAGCGTCATACACGTGCGATGGTCTTTCAGTTTCGGGCAGACAGTATTCGAACCAGGCCATTGCCTTACGTTCTCAAATCAAAACAGGAGCAGACGAAGGAAAGGAAGTCAAAGAGCACAAAAGCAGCAAGGATGATGATGACGACAAAAAGAACGATGACGTCATCGTCGAAGTAGAGGAAGAAGAAGACGGTGAAGATGGCAATGATAACGATGGAGTTTCCCATAAAAGTGATGATGACGGCCATCACCACCATCATCATGATGATGGGAAAAGAAAGAGTTTGGATGTTGGTAAGAAAAGTGGCGGTAGTAGTTGAAAATAATTATAAAAAATTATTTTAATTTCAAAAATTGTGACGATTTTTTTCAACATTATTGTTGAAAATTATTTAATATTGTCCTATAATTGGTTTACTATTTTTTGGGAAATAAACTTTTATCATGTTTCCGTTTTTTTTTCATTGTTTGATTTCATAGAAATGTCATCATGTCATTGTTTGACTTCATCATCGTCGTCATCATCATCATTTTTTTTTCATCATCATTATCTCCTTCATCTTCCTCTTCTTCCTTTCCCTCTTCTTCCTCTTCTTCTTTTTCATGTTTTTTTTAATTAAATTCAATTTAGTTGATGCTGGCCGCATTGCGCTGACTGGCAGCCATTAAGTTATCAACGAAAAAAAAAATTTTGTTTACGCTGAAGCGTTTAACATTCCACAAAAAATTGAAATCCGATTCTTGATAGTAATGCTATCACGTGATGTTATTGTTAATTTTATCATCATCATCATCACTACCAACATCATCGTCATCATTCTTCATCATCATCATTGTAGTTAGCGTATCATCAGCTTTGTCGTCATCGTATTATTTATACTGCCGTAGAATTCATCATCGTCATCATCATCATATTTTTTCTTCACTATCATTATCATCATCATCATCATCTCTTCTATCGTCACCTCCATTAACGTCACCATCATCATCGTCGTCATCATCACCACCATCATCATCGTCGTCATCATCACCACCATCATCATCGTCGTCATCATCACCACCATCATCATCGTCGTCATCATCACCACCATCATCATCGTCATCGTCATCAACTTTTCTTTAGAGTGCCTTTGTTTAAGAAATCGAACAAAAACATAAAAATAGTTATAAACATGAAAATAATAATAAAGGTACAGGAAAAATTTCTCTTGACTACATCAGGCTGGCTGGCTGGCTCACGCATTCAGCACAAATAAACAGCTCGTGTAGTAGTTAATTTAATTCTCATTTAAATTCATCTTGCCCTAAAAAAATTGTCACCATTTATGTTATTTATTTGAAAAAAAATTTAACTGAGAGTTTATTTGACAAATTAATTTAACTGAAAATGACAAATAAAGTTAATTCTAATTAATTATAACAGCAAGCAAGAAATAATTAACAGTTATGATAAATGGATGGAAATAATAATTATAATAATATTGACAAATTTCAAATGACCTAATTTAAATTAAATTTAATAAAATCATCGTTCATTTATTGATTCATTCATCTATAAGACTATTTTCAAATTATCGAGTTGAGAATTTCTCTACGAAAAAAAATGTCTCCATTGATCATTTTCGCCATGCTATCTGCGAGTATCCATGCAAAAATTACAGGCAAGTGGTTCAAAGTTATAATTACTATTCGTAATGATATTTTTGTTATAATTAATTTTTTATTGTTTTTAAAAATACATAATAACAGTTATGTCTAATGGGGGTGTCGTCATTTGTTTCTTTAGCAATATCAAAAATATGCCATCACATCATTCAATTCAATCGCTTGATAAACTATTCGTTCATAGTCCATTAACCAGTCAGTTGCTAATTCATCCATTCGTCATTTTATCTATCCATCTACCAATCCATCCATTTATCTTTCTATTTGTACAAATCCATTTATCCACAAAAAACAATTGATTCCATTTTAATCTGGGTTTGAGATTTTGTTATGAAAAACTGGTTGAAACTGTTGGCCATCAATAAAATAATAACCATTTAGTACCATTAAGATTGATTAATTGGTTTACTCTTTTTATTATTCTAAATCAACTGAAAAATTGAGTTTAGGAAAATCTTCTCCCTCCCCCACCTCAACATTTAAAGGTGGATTGACACCCTGCACCTATCCAACCAACCGTCCATCCATTCACCAGCAGATCCAACAATCAACAACCACCTCAGGTATTAGTTGCACCGTCATCAGCTGTTTGTCTCGTTGGTTTCCCAGCCAGCAACTTGGTCCCATCTATCCATTCTTCGTCCTTGACCTATACGCCAGTGTTGAAGATATGTGCTTGTTAGGCCGGTTCTTTTATGTCTTTTTTTTCAGTTTTTATTATTTTTGATTATTTTGATTATTTTTGATTATTTCTGTTTATTTATTTGTTTGTTTTTTTGGAAATTTTTTTAAACAAATTGTTTCGTTTTCCTTTAATTACTGTTTTAGATTGAACAAATGAATGAGGAATAAATGAATGACAGTACAGACATCAGCTGATCGTTTAAATAATTGATTGGTCAATCGTTCAATCGTTTAAATGATCGATTGACCAAACTAAATCAACAATCATTAACCGACCAACTAACTAATCGACCAATCATCAATCAATCATTTGACTGGACAACTGACCAAGCCAGAAACGTAGCGATAACCAATTCGTGCGTGGTTCAAAACCTGGAGTGGAAGTGTGAATGGGGGAGGAGTGGGCGGTCCAACTTGAAACGGTGGCAACAACTGCGTCGTACCTTCGATTTTATCTGTGTGGAAGAGAAACAAGGTGACTCTCATCGACATCATCATCGTCATCGTCGTCATCATCATCATCATAATCATCATCATTATCATCATCGTCGTCGTCATCAACATCATTATCATCATCGTCGTCATCATCATCATCATCATTATTATTGCTGTTGTTGTTTGCCGCTGCTATTATTATTATTATTATTATTGTCGTCATCATAAACTTCCTTCTTATCTTTTTCATCTTAATCCACATTACATTGAAGAAGATGATGATTATTATTATTTTTATTATTAAAAATATTATTATTATTATTCATTACAAGCTTTCACAGATTTTCACCCATGTTTAAGAAACGACTTGGCGAAGCAGGTGTACAAGCGTTGCAGCAATACTTACCACCAAGTCTGGAATAAAAATAAAGAGGTTCCGTGTCGGTAGGTCATGTTGTTGTCGTTGTTGGTTATGCTATTATTGTTGTTCATGTTGTCGGTTGTTGATGCTGTTGTTGTTGTTGAATTTGTTGTTATTTTATGCTTAAACAGGGACAAATTTAAGAATTTAAAAGTTGGATTTAAGAATTTTATCACAAATTTTATCATCTTCATCTTCTTCTTTACCATCATCGTCGCCGTCAACGTCGTCATTCCCATCATTATCAAAGTTACCACCACCACCACCATCATCATCATCATCATCATCATCATCATTATTA
Organism: Helobdella robusta; assembly: GCF_000326865.2. Taxonomy (NCBI): domain Eukaryota; kingdom Metazoa; phylum Annelida; class Clitellata; order Rhynchobdellida; family Glossiphoniidae; genus Helobdella; species Helobdella robusta. The sequence goes on along the minus strand of NW_008704170.1, from coordinate 366,906 downwards.
TCATCGTGAACAGGGAAAACTTCCTCGACTGCCTCACCCAGATCTTGTACAGCCACTGCCTGGAGGACAGCATGTGGTTGAAACTGAGGACGATGCTACAAACGTACATGGATGACGTCATTACAAAGCACTTCAGCTGCATTCATCCCCATTCCAACTACATTAGCAGTACCAGTAACTCTATCGTTAACAGTAATAGTAACAGCAGTAATAGTAGTAATTGTAGTAATTTGAAATGTAAAATGTTAAGCCATTCGAGTGTTAATGACATTAAAAGCGGTGGTTTATGTAATTATTCCATGATTTGCGTCGCATTATGTGTCGGGGTGTTGTTAAGTACTTGGTGTTAGTATGTTTAGAAGTAAAATTATTGGTTTTAATTTATTTTTTTTATAAAATAATAATGAAGATAATATTATAGAATGTTGGCATTTTTTCATAGACCGCATAAACAACAAGTTGATTTGCTTATTGTATATCTTATTGTATATCTTGTTGTATATCTTATATCTTTCCTTCAATTTAGTTTTATCTAATATAATTTTTTCAAAAAAATTCATTTATTTGATTAACCATTTGAATGAAATTTAAACAAATTTTAATGTGTCCAAATTAAGTTTGTACGATGTTAACGCTGTAAGTGTTAGTAATAATCGGCAAATTGGTAACAATACTAAAGTTAGTAGAATTAGTATTAAAAATACATAAACCTAATCAATGGCGGATCCAGAATTTCACAGTGAATTGAAGACTTAAAGTGTTAAGTCACATATTTATTTTTACACAGAATCTTTAATACCTCTTCTTACCTGGTATGGACCCACCACTGAGCTTAGTAGAATAAATTAAAATAAATTAGAATGAAATTTTTAAAAAAATATTCAATCAATTGTTCTCACTCAGCTAATTTTAAAACAAACTTTAATCACATTAAAAAAAGAAAATGTATTTTAATAAATTTTATGAATTTTAATAACGAAAATGATGATTTTAATTATAATATATAAATGTTAAATATAATATATATATATATATATAATATCTAAATATATTATTATATGTATATATAAACATACGTTAACATAAACATACGTTAACATAAACAACAATATAGTATTAATAACAATAACAACAACAACATAACAATATTATTATTATTATTTTCATAGATAGAAACACCTTTAGATTTAACGATAAATCAGTAACTAAATAATTATAATAATTATTATTTTTATTACTACTATTACTATTTACCCATGTTATTGTTATTATTATTGTTATTGTTATTATTATTAGTTCACTAAAATTAACGTCAAAGTCTAGGAGAACATTTTGAGAAAATTTATTAAAAATTAGAATTTTGTTAGAAATACATTGGAATAAATTAGTAATTAAATGAATGCATAAATTAATAAATTACTAATTAATTTAAATAAGTTAAATAGAACGAGTTATGATTGCACAAAAATTATTAAGAAATCATCGTCATTATGTTTTTCTAACATTCAGATGGTGATGTTGTTGTTCGTTAGTGTTGGAATGATTAGGATAATGCCGATTTAGTTTATTCCAATTAATTTATTCATTTAATCACTATATCAATCAATTAGCCAATTATAAATTTATTTATTTATTCATTCATTCGCTCAATCGATCCATTAATCGCCAGGTAATTAACTCATTCACTCATTAATTCATAATATCAATCAAGTAATTAATAACTATGCTCATTGTTTTATTTGGATAACCACTCATTCACTTGCTCGCTCACTCACTCACTCACTCACTCACTCACTCATTCACTTGCTCGCTCACTACTCACTCACTCACTCACTCACTCTCTCACTCATTTACTCACAAACACATTAATTCATTCACTATTTGTTCGTTCGTTCGTTCATTCAAGCATTCATTCATTCATTCATTTATTTATTCATTTCATCAAATACAACCATTCATTCATTTTTTCATTCATTCAAACTATGACAAATTTAAATTCAAATCCAAAGTCACTGGTCTCATGTGCTGTTCAAAATTATTATTCATTTCATAATAATCTTCACCATCATCGCCAGCGTCATTGAAGTTGCTCCGATGATAACAGTTGTCGTCACCATCATTATTATTTTCATCACCATAATAATGATCGTTATCATCACCATCATATCTTCTTCCTTCATAGCCCCTCACATCATCACGAATATCGAAAGTGAAACTGCGCATTTGGTAATTCCCAGCTTTCGTCGGTTTCGTTTTGTCGTCTCGTAGAAATCCGTAAGTTTCGAAATCTCTGTTCAGGGAATTGACCTGCCTGGGTCTCTCTGTGTTGATGTCTTTGTATCGAAAGTGGCTGTTGCCGAAACGTTCGTTCTGTGGTACGAAAGAGCCGCCGAGTGATGAGAAGGAGGACGAAGATGGGGAGTGTGTGGTGTGGTGCCGCCGTTGGTGGTGCTGCTGTCCGCGATCGTTGTAGTTCCTATTGATGTAATTGTTGTTGATGTTGTTGTTGTTGATGTTGTTGATGTTGTTGCTGCTACTGCTGTTTCTGGGAATCAAACGTTGATGTGATAATCTATCCATTTCCGGTCGTTGTGGTTGTGGATCATGTTGCTGAGTTGGTCGGTAATATTGTTGTCGTTGTTTTTGTTGTTGTTTGCTCTTATATTCGTCAACGCTTGAAAAATGTTGTTTACAATTTTCAACAAAGTTTTTGTTATCGTCGTCATCGTCATTATTATTATTATTATTGTTATCATTATTATCATTGATATCATTACCACAATCATAACCGTACATTTGGCGGTGAAATATATTAGCATTTAGTACAGTTGATGTCACAGCTGATAGACTACCAGCTGTTGCAGCTGATTGGCCAGCTGCTGTCACAGCTGTTGCATGCGGTGGACTACCAGCTGTTAATTTCATTTGTGTTCTTCTAAAAACATCCTCAGTAGAAGACCTCATCCACCATCTCTTGACATCCATGGGCTCCATTATTGACGGTGACGTCATAATTTTTGATTGGATGTTGTTGTTCAGTTGGTGATCGTTTATGGTAATGCTTTGTCGCTGTCCGTCGTTATCTTTTAACATTGTTCGTTGGCCCATGGTGTCATTTTTGTTCTCTTTTTTGTTGATGTGATGGAAGTTGTTGTTTTGTGTGTTGTCGATGTTGTTGTTTTGTTGCTGTCTGTTAATGTCATTCAGGTTTATGTTCAAGTCCAATTTTATTCGGTCGGTTTCGAAGTTGTCGACCATGTTGTGTTTTTCGTCACCCAAAAATTGTGATTTTTGTCCATGAATGCCCAGCATAACGGTCTGCGGTCTTTGCTGTGTTTTATTTTTGTTGCTGTTTTCATAAATTAACTTTTGATGTTTAGGTTCAAAGTTATTTACGTCATCATGGTTTGTTATTCTCCGGTTGTTGTTTTTGTTTTGATTGTTGTTGATCTCATTTAAGTTATTGTTGTTTTGTTGTCCGCTGCTGTTGTTATGTGTTGTGTTATCGTTGTTAATGTCATCATGCAGCTTTTTGGTGTCTTGTTTGTTGTTGTTGTGCTGTTGTTGTTTGATGACGTTGTGTTGTTGTTTGATGACGTTGTGCTGCTTGAAATTGCCGTTGCTTTCGTTTGTGTACGTCATTTCAAAACGTTCATTTTTATTGGCAGTAGTGGCGTCGGTTGCGGCTGGCTTGGTGACGTCACTAATCACGCCATTTAGGTTTATGTTCAAATCCAGGTTAATTTTGTCATCTACTGCATTATCGGCCATGTTGCTTTTGATCTCTTCTAGAAATTTCGATTTCTGGGCGTGAAGATTCAGTATGACTGTCTGCGGTCTTTGCGGTTTTTTATCTTTCGTGACGTCATCTTTTGGTATTTCTGGTTCAGGTCTTAAGAGGTCTACGTCATCAACCGGGGATGTTAACGTGATGCGGGTGACTTTGTTGCCGAGTTTGCTGTAAATATCACCAATTGTGTTGATGTCGTTGGTGCAGCTACTACTACTACTGCTGCTGCTGTTGTTGTTGTTGTTACTTCTGCTGTTGTTGTTACTGCTGTTGTTGTTGTTACTGTTGATGTTGTTGTTGTTAGTGTTATTAGCGTCGTTATTGTTGTTTGCCTTATAATCGTTGTTGAGACCTTCTTCTTTACTATCATTAGTATTTGGTTTAACGTTGTTGTTGTTGTTAATGTCATTGATGTTGTTGTTAATGTCGTTGATGAAGTTTCTGTTGTCAGTTTTGTTATTTTTGTTGATCACATTTTCTTTGTCTACACCGCTAATTGTCGACCTTTTACTGGTGATCGTATTGCAGGCACTGTTTGAACCTGAAATGTATGTTGATGTTTTCGTTGTTGTTGCTATTAATGCCGTTGATGTAGTGGTGGTGGTGGTAGAGGTAGTAGTAGTAGTAGTAGTAGTAGTAGTAGTGAAGGAAGTAGTATTTGTAGTAGTAGTAGTTGCTGCTGCTGCTGTTTTGTATGTTAAAACAGCAGAATCATCGACAGAGATGTTACCATATTCAAGAGAATTTTTTTGTCTTGTTAACAATTTATTTTCGGCACCGAAAATTTGTGGTGAGGATATTGTTGATGTTGATGTTGTTGATGTTGTTGTTGTTGATGGTGATGTTTTTGATGTTGTTGTTGTTGGTGATGTTGCTGGTGATTTTGTTATTAAAGTTAATGTTGTTGATGTGGTTAATGTTGTTGTTGACGTTGTAGTTGATGTTGTTGTTGTTGTTGTTTTCAAAGGTTGAAGTGAAGGTGATTGCGATGATGTTGATGCTCCGGACGTAAATGACGTTTTTGTTGCTGTAGTAGGCAACTTTGCTGTTGGGAATGTTGTTGTTGTTAGTGGAAACGACACTGTTGATGATTTTGTTGTTTTTGTTGAAATAGTTGTAGCTGTTGTTGGAAAAAATGTTGATGCTACATCTGTCGTTGTACGTTGATGTAATTGATGCTGTTTTTGGTGTGGATATTGTTGTTGATGATGTTGTTTGTGATGTTGTTGTTGATGTTGTTGATGCTGTTGACTTACGTTACTGTGACGCCTAATGTTTTCAGGTTTCTTCAAGTTATTTTTTGCAAATAAGATGCTGTCTATGCTAATTACTTGAGATTTCGGCTGCTGATTTTGTGTCGATGAAGTTGTTGTTTCTGGTGTTTTTGCAGATGGTGATGATGATAATTGTTGAAAAAATGTTGATGTTGATGGTAGCAATTGTAGTTGGTGTTGCTGAATTACATTTTGTTGTTGTGGTAGCTGTAGTCGATTGTCTGGATGTTTTTGTTGACGTCGATGCGATTGTGGCGGTTGTTGTTGCGGTTGCTGTTGCAGTTTTTGAGGTTGTTGTTGTTGTCTATATTGTTGTAAATAAGGATTATTAGGTTGATGTTGTTGTAGTTGTTCGTGACGGATTCTACCCCGAATCATGCTTTCAAACATCTCATTCCTCTCCGACACAGACTGCAACTTAATTGAGTCAATCGATAGAGGGTCACCTTCTTTTTCAACATTCATTTTTGTTGCATCAACACTTTTTGTTTTTTCTGCAACATGTTTACCATTTGATACAACAGTTAAATTTGTTGCTAGAACATTTTCGTTGCTAATAATAGCTGCTGCTGTTGTTGTGGGCGATGAACTGAATGAGTTGGATAAATTATTCAAGCTCGATTTCGTATCGGCTAAGCCGTTGGATGTAACCGACACAACGCTTGTACTTTTTGAAGTAACATTTGCACTCGTTGTAGTAACATGCGCACTCGTTTCAAGTGCGCGAGTACTAGCTTCCGGTACACGTGTACTGACGGCCCCAACATTAACATACGTTGGAGTAGCGTTAATTTTAGTTGCTGTAACTTTATTTAATGGAATCGCCATTATATTCTCACCTGAATAGTTTTCACCGCCATCTGCAGTATCACCTGTTACGTTAATTATTGTTACACTTCTACCTGTACTGAAAAATGGTAGTACTGATTTTGTAGTAACAGCGGTAGTAGGAAAAGCAGTATTTGCAGTTGTATTGTGTGTAGTAGTGGTAGTTGTAGTAGTGGTAGTTGTAGTAGTGGTAGTAGTAGTTGTAGTAGTGGTAGTTGTAGCAGTGGCAGTTGTAGCAGTGGCAGTTGTGGTATTGGTAGTTGTGGTATTGGTAGTTGTGTTATTGGTAGTTGTGTTATTGGTAGTTGTGTTATTGGTAGTTGTGTTATTGGTAGTTGTAGCAGTGGCAGTTGTGGTATTGGTAGTTGTGGTAGTGGTAGTTGTAGTAGTGGTAAATGTAGTAGCGACAGATTTATTTCGGTTAGAAGTAATAGCGATTGTTGGTGAAGCCGCTGATGTCCGAATTGTTGTCGTCATTTTTGTTTCCGATGACGCCGTCGTTGGTTGTTCACTTTTCATTATCTTTGTATTGTTCATTATCACTGAAGATGACGTCACAGAAAAAAATAATGCATCACTCATTATCATTGAAGATGACGTCACAGAAGGATATGACGTATCATTTATTATCACTGAAGATGACGTCACAGAGGAAAATAACGCATCACTCATTATCATTGAAGGTGACATCACAGAAAGATATGACGTATCATTTATTACCATTGAAGATGACGTCACAGAAGGAAATGACGAAAAAGTGTCAATATCTGTGCCTATTGAAACAATGGTATTTAAAAGTTTACGTGCTGACGGGCTGAATTTTTCATTTGTTGATGATGTGGTTGTTGTAATTGTTGTTGGTGACGATGGCGGATGTGACAATGATTGTGATGATGATGATATCTGAGGCAGTGATGATGACGATGAGCATGTTGTTGTTGTTGTTGATGATGATGATGATGATGATGATGATGAAGAAACCGGCATGGATAGAATTGCAGGTAATGGTTCTGTTGGTAATGATGGTGATAATGTTGATTGTGATGGCGAGATTGATGGCGATGATGTCACGGTTGTAAGCGTTGTGAATGCTGTTGATGTCAGTTTTGCAATTGCAGTTACTGCTATTGTTCGCGATATTGAATCTTTTATTGTTGGCCGAGGTGATTGTTTTGACGGTGATGACGGTTGTGATAATGATGTTGACAACGTAGTAGTAGTAGTAGTAGTAGTAGTAGTAGTAGTAGTAGTCGTAGTGGTAGTAGCAGTGGTAGCAGTAGTAGTAGCTGTTGTGGTTGTGTTGTTTGAGTCAGTTTGTTTGTCGACGGGATTTTCTTTGTTATCTTTCCTCATCCATTTCTGAAATAAATTTTTTATTCTGCCGGGTTTATTTTTTTGTTGTTGTTTTGGTTGTTGT
>NW_008704170.1:351949-359520 GCF_000326865.2 Helobdella robusta | reverse complement strand
CAATGTAGTTGCTGCTGATGTAGTCGTTGTAGACGCTTCTAACGTTTTTGTAGATACTAAATGTAGTTGTGTTAATTTTGATGTCGTTGTTGTTTGTTGTGGTGAAAAAGTTGTTGATGTCATTAATTGTCCCGTCAATGACATAATTGTTGTTGCTGTTATTGATGATGTTGTTGCTGTTGCTGTAGCTATTTGTGGTGTTAATGTTGTTATTGTAGGTAATGTTGATGGTGAATTCACCGAATCGAAAACATTCGTTGTTGATGTCGTTGTCGTTAGTGTAGAATGAATTGTTGTTGTTAATGTATTTATTTTTGTTGTTGATGTCACTGCAGCATTAAATTCTTTCATCAATTTGCTAGTCGAATTTGTGTTAGAAATATCGCTAGCTGCAGTTCTATCAACATTTACACCAACATTAAAACAGCTATCATTATCATTATCATCACTTTCCTCAACAATTGTTTCAATGTTTGAGTCAATTATCGATCTATATGATGGTATGTAGGTTAATTCATTGTCGTCGTCGTCGTTGTTGTAATCATAATTGTTGTTTTTGACGTAATTGTTGTTGTTTATATAATTTTTGTTGTTGTTGTTGTTGTTGTTGTTGACGTCATGCGGCGAAACGAAAACGACATCTTCTTCATCTATTATGATCTCATCATCAAAATTATACGTGACGTCTTTGCAGTTGTTGTTGTTGCTGCTGCTGCTACTGTTGTTGTTGCTGTTGTCGTTGTTGCTGTTGTAGTTGTTGTTGTTACTGACGATGACGTTGTTATTTTCATCGATTATGTCTCTGACGTCGTTGATGTTGGAGTTGTTGTTGACGTAATGGATTCCAGTATTTTTGATGTTGCAGTTGTCAACATTTTGGACGTCTGTGTTGTTGTTACTGCTGTCTGCGTTGTTAATGTCATTGATGTAATTGATATTATTGTCATTATTGTTAATGTAACGCTTGAAATTATTAATTTCTTCGATTATCTTACCGCTTTTATTACATCTATTGTTGATATTGTTGTCATCAATTCTGCTATTGTTAATGATGCTATTATTGTCAATTTTATTGTTATTATTATTATTATTATTGTTGTTGTTGTTAGTGTTGTTATTGTTATTGGTGTTTTTGTCATTCAAAGCAGTTTTGAAGTTACGGACGAAAGCTACGTTATCGTTACAATCCTCACCACCACCATCATCACCACCACCACCACCACCATCATCACCACCACCACCACCACCATCATCGTCGTCGTCGTCATCAGCATTTGGATTGGCGGTAACACGTGAAGTTGTTGCGAAAGGTTTTGACAATGATGACGCTGGTGATGCTGCTGAAGATGTTGCAAACGCTGTTGTCGCTGCTGCTGTTGCTGCGACTGTTTTTGTTGCTGCAGCGACTGTTTTTGTTGTTGCTGCGACTGTTCTTATTCCAGAGTTTGTTGACCCTGTTGTTGATTTTATTGATTTTGTTGTATATGTTGTTGCGGAAGCCAAACTCTTAGCAATGATTGATGGTGATGCGTTTGTTAACGTCATTGTTGTCGTTGCTTTTGTTGCTGCTGTTGTTGTTGCTGGTGATTCTGATGTTGAATTTGTTGTTCCTAGAGTCGTAAAATTTAATTTCACGTCAAAAAATTTCAATTTAGCATCAACTGTCTTCAATGACTGTTTGGCTGTTGTTGTTGCTGCTGCTGTTGTTGGTGTTGTAGAAGATAATGATGAAGGCGATGTTGTTGATTTCGTTGTTGAGGTCATTTTGTGTTGTTCTGAGTTTACTGTTGACACTTTTGTTGGCAGTTGTTGCAGTTGCTGAAGTAGTTGTTGTTGCTGCAGGATTTTTTTAAGTTGCTCTTCCAACTTTTCCAGATGCGGTTTCACGTTCGGTTGTAGGTTTTGTTTTTGAAGTTGTTGTAGTTGCTGCTGCTGATGTTGCTGCTGTGATGGTTGTTGTTGCCACTGTAGTTGATCTGAATACAGCGGTTGTGGTTGCTGATTCAGTTTTTGTTCAGGCGGTTGTTTCAGTTCATTCCTAGCTTTTACTGCATCTTTTTTCTGGAAAATTTTCGGTTTCGGAGGAACAGGTGGTGGGAGAGATGAGGAGGTTCCTTTTGAAGAGGATGGCGATGATGGCGATGAAGATAATGATGATGATACTGTTGATGCCACTTTTACAATTGTTACTGTCGTTGATGATGATGATGTTGATGATGACGAAGTTAGTGTTAAGAGCGACGACGATGATGGCGTTGATGATGAGGACGAAGATGTTGGTGAGTAGGAGGTCGTGGGGACATGCGTGGGAATGTGGGTGGAGTCCAATAACGGAGGCGGCGGAGCTGGGTATTTTTTGTGTTTTGGGGGTAAAAATTGTTGCTGTTGTTTTTGTTGCTGATTTTTATTTTGTTCCTTGTTTATATTTTCAAGATTCATAACACCATCTTTGGCGTTAACACCACCAGAAGTCGAAATTTCTTTATTATCATTGTCGAGTGGCATCGTCATTATAGTCACATTTGCAGTACTATCATTATCATAACCGTCTTCACCGGCCTTGACATAGACTGTATTATCACCATCTTCGTTGTTGTATAAAACTACAAACTTCACATCATCATTGTTGTAGTCATTGTCATCATTGTCAACATAATCATCATCATTTGTTTCAGCATTTTTTGTGCCTCTAGTACCAACATTCCCGCCCTCAACATCGTAACTCAGTACTTCACCAATGTTATTTTCTCTGCAACCTTCGTAAACATAATCGTCAACGTTATCATTTTCATCATCATCATCATTTTCATTTTGGCTGATATAATTTTGGCAATGATGACCACATGTTGCAGCGGCAGCCAGACCGCACTGGCAGCTGTTGTGCATGCTGCTGTTGCGTTTGTCCTTCTTTTTTTTCTGAGGAGTTGATGTGGCTCTTACGATTTTGTTGGACTCGTTATCAGTTTTTGCTTTCTTTTTTGTGACGTCAAAACATGGCGAGCAGGGTTTCAAAGCGATGTTGCCATATTTGTCGAGAAATTTCACGTCGTCCGTTGATGAATCGGTAGTCAGTGCGTTGGTGAACGTTTCTGTGCTACGTTTCGACAAACTACAACTTGAAGTTGTGTTACTGTCGCTTGTGACCGCAGTGCTGCTTGCCGATGTCGTTGTTGTGGTGGCCGTCGAGGTCGTAGTTGTGCTGGTGTCGTTGCTGTCCGAGCTACTTTCGCTGTTGTAACGTTTTTGCTGGACGACTGGCTGATAAACTTTGCAATTTTCAAAATATTCTTGAAGTTGTTTTTGTGTGAGCGGAAGTTTTTTGGCACTGGCTGGCGGCGACTTTGGTCGAAAGACAGACAACACCTTATCAACGACTGAGGAAATCTTATCCTTATCCTCTTGATTCATAGTCTTTTTTGGTTCTCGAGAGACGATCGTCTGAATCACTGGCGGTGGTGGCCGTGGTGGGCTCTCCTTCCGAGGACTCTCTTTCTTTGGGGTTTGTTTCGGCGAAGATGCTCGGGCAACAGAATAATTCAATTTGTCTTTAAGTTGGGTCGGGGATTTTGGTCTGGTGAGTTTGAGATCAGTTTTTTGTTTTGGCTGCTGCAGTTGCTGTTTCTGTTGTTGTTGTTGTTGTTGTTGTTGTTGTTGTTGTTGTTGTTGGTCATGCTTTTCATGATTGTGTTGCTGGAGTTCTTTTCGGCGTTGACCGTCATGCCGAAATTGTAAACCGTCGGAAGAAACTGCAAGAAATGGTATCTGGGAAAGAGATTTTATAGCATCTCTACTAGAAACAGTTTCATCGGAAGTTTCTTTGCCGGAAGTTTCTTTACCGGAAGTAGCTATGATTGTCGTTTCTTCCGTTATAGACGGAGCAGAAGTTGAATTCTGTTTATAAATATTCATCCTATTAGGCAGTTCATAATTTGAGTGAATAAAAACAATTATTTACCTCAACTAAATATTTATCAATGTTATTATTGAAAAAATATATATATATATTATTGTTAAGTCTTTATTAAAGACACAAAAAAGTAAAAAAAATGACTTTTGATATATATATATATATTATATATATATATAATATATATATCGGTATATATATACATATATACATATATATATATATATATATATACATATATATATCTTGAAATCAATCTCTCACCATTATAGTGTCGTTGTTTAATGAAGTTGCGTTCTTGTCGGAATTTGTTGTGACGGTGGGAGAAGACGTCGTTGATGAGGATTCTAATGAGGATGTCACTGATGAGTTGATAGTTGATTGACCCGTGGATGTCTTAGATGTTGGGTTTGTCTGGTTTGGTACCAGGAGCAGGAATTGTGGTGAGTTCGGGAAGGTTTGTGGGGTACCCAGGTAGGGGATAGGTTGTTGTTGCAGTTGTTTCGCCAATTGTTGTTGGATTTGTTGCTGCAACTGATGTTGTAACTGTTGTTGCATTTGCTGCTGAAGTTGTTGCAATTGTTTTTGGAGTTGTTCTTGATACTGTTGCTGCAGCTGCAGTTGTTGTTGAATTTGTTGTTGCAGTTCTTGGTGTTGTTTTTCCGTTAGCATTTGTAGAGGATCTAAATCTAATGATGTTTCAATTTGTTGATCCATTTTAATTTTCATATTAAAATCTTGTTTAACATTTTGACCAAACTCGTTCTTTATCTGCTGTTGTAGTTTTGCATCAGTTGATTGGAGCAGTTGTTTGCTGGTTGGTTCGTTCGACTGCTGGTCGGTGTCTCGCAACATTTGATTTTGCTCTTCATGGACAGTAAACTGTTGTGATTTGTTCTCCTCTCTTTCGATCAAAGAGTTTTTGTTTCTGTCTGCCGAATCAGTGGTTGTTGCTGTCAGAATTTTGCTAAGAACCTGTCTGGTCATCGGCGTTGGAAGAACTGGGCAATCGCCGTTCTGAAAATGATGATATTGAAGTTCTGCTTGAACTTGCAACTGCCGATGATGAAGTTGGAACTCGTCATGATGATGCTCTGCTTGTTGGTGCTGTTCATGTTGCTTTGAATGCTCTTTAGTTTGATTTGGTTGCTGCTGTTGCTGCTGTTGCATTTGCTGGTTCGGTGCTTCTTGAAGTTGTTGACGTTTGTTGGAAACTCGGGGTACCGGTACAGGGGGAGAGTTGTTGCTTTGAAGATGAGTATAAATTTGTTGATGTTGTTGTTGCTGTTGTTGGTGGTGGTGTTCAATGTTGTCGCCAGCGTCATTGAGACGTTGTTGTTGTTGTTGTTTTTGCGAAATCGGAGGTAGGGGAGCCGGTCTTTTTGGTTTATTTTCCATACTGGTTTGTTGGTCTTGAATATTTTGTTGTTGGTAGTAACAATGTTGTTGCAATTGTTGCTGAAAGATTTGTTGTTGGGGTTGTTGTTGGCCGGAATTACGTTGGTGAGAATTAAAGGGCTGATGTTTCATTTTGTTTGAAACTGGACTGCCAGGTTGCTGATAGTTTTCAGTGATTGAGACTGTTGCAGGGAAATTTTTCCATTTTGTTTCGACAGCATCAGCATAATTTACAACATCTCCTTTCGTATCAATTTCAAAACTTGTCCCCGAAATCTGGTTGTTTAACATGCTTGCACCATTTGTTAAGGTTGCAGCAGTCGATGTCCCGTTGACATCTTTTGTAACTGCATCGAGCTCTGATATTGTTGTGAATGTTTTACTTACACCAGCTGAAGACGGAGGAGCGGTGGTCTGCAATGCTAAATTATTCGCTTCATCTTCCGTTACATTCTTTCCAGTGTAGCTGACGTTTCTGTGGATTTTTTTAGAAAAAAATGAAAAAACGCCACGTTTTTTGTCAGATTTTTGTTGTTGCTGCCGTTGCTGCTGTTGAAACTGCAACTCAACCTGCTGTCCTTCTAACTGCAGACTTTTATTTCTTTGTACCTCTTGCAAAAGTTTTTGTTGGTTCAACTGTTGCTCAACTTGTTGCTCAACTTGTTGCGCCAACCGCTGCTTCTGTTGCAAGTAGTTGCTGCTTCTCGACTGCAGGTTCTGTCGCGGTCTAGCCACAGGTGGTTTCGCAGCCATGTGATGAGACGAGTGGAAATTGAAGGGTCTGCGTTCAGAGGTCGAATGGATCGTCGAATTCAACGGTGGGCTTGTGACAACTGCATTTTTGCTAGCTGAACGAGATGAATTAAATTATTAAAACTAATAAATTATTGGAGCCGATGATTATTACAAATAAACGAAAAAATAAAATTAATAAATTAAATATATTTAATCATTTATTAAATTTTATTTCATTTTATGATTATTACAATTTTTAAGAAAATTCTCATAGATTAACCAAAAAGAATGAACGACTGTTGTAAACGTGATTGAGAAAAAAATGTTTTGAATGAATGAATGAATGAACGAACGAACGAATGAATGAATGAATCATTGAATGAATGAATGAATGAATGAATGAATGAATGAATGAATGAATGAATGAATGAATGAATGAATGAATGAATGAATGAATGAATGAATGAATGAATGAATGAATGAATGAATGAATGAATGAATGAATGAATGAATGAATGAATGAATGAATGAATGAATGAATGAATGAATGAATGAATGAATGAATGAATGAATGAATGAATGAATGAATGAATGAATGAATGAATGAATGAATGAATGAATGAATGAACAAAATGAACAAACGATAGAACGAACAAATAAATGAATGAACAAATGAATGATTGAATTGATGAATCGTTCAATCATATAACCTGAATTTCTACAACCTATTGAATCCGTCAGAAAATTGCAAATCGAAAACCTCAAGTAGAGCTATTTTATAAGCCTTCGTTTGAAATTAAATCACTTTGATTTACACTGTAAGATACATACATGTGCAGTGCATGCACGTATAACAAGCCCACACATATACACACATATACACACCACAAACACACATAAACATGTGTATAGTGTGTATATTTATTATTTATGAGTGTGTGTTAATTTTTGTATGTGTGAGTGTCTGTAATAGTTATGTGATTTTATATGTGGATGTTTTTACAGTCGTATTTGTTTAAACAGCGTTTCAAAATGAAAATTTTTATGTTGATATCTACAGTATCTGTTTTTGGTCATATTTATTTACTTCATTCATTCATTTTTCTTAATTTACATTTGTTTAATCACTCATTCATGCATTTATTAATGAATTCATTAATTCATTCATTAATTAATTCATTCATTTATTGATTCATTCATTTATTTTTATAAACTTTTTGACTTATCCTTTGTGTGTTTGCTTTGTTAATTCGTAAAATGTATGTGTAGTGTTTCGTGCATTATTAATTTTCTCGGCATAAAATAAACTCAATTCAAAGCCAATTTTGTGTGTATGTGTACGTGTGTTTATATGTGTGTACGTGTATGTGTGTGTGTGTGTGTGTGTGTGTGAAAGTGTATGTATTTATGTGTGTGTGTGTGTGAGTGTGTGAGTGTATGTGTGGCGTGTGTGTGTGTGTGTGTGTGTGAATGTATGTTGTGTGAGTGTATGTATGTGTGTGTGTGTTTGGTGTGTGTGTGTGTGTGTGTG
>NW_008704170.1:346949-349449 GCF_000326865.2 Helobdella robusta | reverse complement strand
CTGCTGCTGCTGCTGCTGTGGTCGTTGGTGCACGTCAGATAGTAATTGTTGTTGTGGCTGTTTTGAAATACGTTTCAGTAGCTGTTCGGGTAAGATTGATGGCGATTGTTGATGTGGTGGTAGTGGTGAGTTGGGTAGTGATTGGTGTTCTGGTTTCTCCACTTTTGGCGACGCTGACTGCTGTGGTCGTGTCAGTTTTCGTAGTTGTTGATGTTGGGGTTGTGGGGTTGTTTCAATTCATTCGCCGCGTTTGTATCCTTCCGATGCATAGATTGTTCACATGTTTGTTGTTCAGTGTTTTTTTGTTCGCATGTTTGTTGTTCAGTTGTTTGTTGTTCACATGTTTGTTGTTTGTGCGAGGTCTGCGGTTTGTTTTGTTGGAAATGTTCTTGCAACTCCTGTCTCAACATCAGGGAAGTGCCAATGATTTCAACAGGTTTCGATTGGTCGAAAGATTTGTTGGGAAGCTGTAGCATTGCTGAAGGATTCGTTCTTCGTTTGTCTTGTTGTTCGGGCTGTTGTTCACGTTGTTGTTCGTGTTGTGCTAGTTGTTTTTGTTTCTGTTGTACTGTTTTCTGCGTTTTTTGTTGTTGGTTTCTTTGTTTTCGCTGCTGTACTTTCTGCAGTTGCTGCTGTTGAACTTGTTTCGGTCTCAGAAGTGCTCGTTTATTTTTTGCAGGGGACTGCGCCTTAGTTGATAACGGTCGACAATTCGATGACCCCGATCTTTCGTTCATAACTTTGGGCAACGATTTCAGTCGTGGTTGTTGCTGTTGTTGTTGTTGCTGCAGCTGTTGTGGCTTTTGTTGTGGTTGAGCTGATGGCCGTTGATACGTTTGATGTCTCGGAGGTTGTTGCGACCTAAGATGCTGTTGATTTCGTTGTTGTTGTTGTTTCTCATTCTCAGTTGACCGGTCGTGATCGATCGCAGGTTTCAACAAACTGGACGACGTCACAATTGTTGAGACTTTCAGAAAGGTTTTCTCAGACTCTTTCATGACGTCACCAAATAGAATTTTATTTGAAGATGTGGCGGCCACTAGGGTCACTTCGCTGGTCACTTCACTGGTCACTTCACTGGTTGTCTCTGTTTCCTCTTCTACATTTTCACACCGCTCGGCAGTGCCTCGCTAATGGGATTGGTTAAAATTATTTCTCAATCAGAAATTGATATAAATCACTTAAAATTTTTAAATTTAATCTTTACTTTGGAACAAATTCTCAATCTAGGGAGCGGTAGTGGGATGTCATTATCATCCATCTTCATCCCGCTCTTCTCTTCTTCATCTTCTTCCATTTTCAGTCGCAACTGTTTCTGTAAAATTTCATGCTGCTGCATCTCTTTCAGTTTCTGTTCCCTAACTTGAGAAGCTACTTGCTTCTGCAACATCATCTGATGGTCCTGCTGCTGCTGAAGCTGTTTGTGCACTTGTAGCATCTGCTGGTAGCTTTGGTAGCCCTGGCATTTCAACGTTGTTTCTGATCGCCTTTGTTGTTTTTGTTGTTGCTGCCGTTGCTGTTGTTGTTGCTGTAATCGTTGCTGTTGTTGCTGCAGTGGTCGTTGTTTTTTTTGTTGTTGTTTTTGTTGCTGCTTTACTGTTGTTTTTTTGGACGAAGCAGCGTTTGTCTGTTGTTGTTGTTGTTGTTGTTGGCGTCCTTGTTGCAGTAGTGTACTTTGTTGTTGTTTTTGTTTTTGTTGTTCCTGTTGAAATTGTTGTTGTTCTTTGAGTTGATGTTGTTGCAACCGTTGTAGTTGTATTGTTTTTAAATTATCTTCAACATCGAGAGCATGTGCGTTTAGCTCTATGGGTTCCAATTCGAAGTTGTTAGTACCTCCTGGTTGTGGCATCATCAAGATGGCGGTCGGACTGTTCGGCGAGTTCATGATCTCGAAGATCTGACAGAAAACTTCTTGCATCTGATCGCTTGGTGTGGTTGTTGGTGGTTGATGGTGTGATTGCTGTTCTATTGTGTTTTTGTCCTGTGTGTTGTTGTGATTGTTGTTGGTGGTGGTGTGTCGTTGTGTTGTGATTGTTGTTGGTGGTGTTCTGTTGCGCTGTTGTGTCGTTGTAGCAATTTGTTGTGGTGCTGGATTTTGTTGTTAGTTGAGTTAGTTGGTTAGCTGTTGTAGTTGCTTGGATTGGTGTGGTTTCGTCGATTGATATAATGAAAAAACTGTTGTCAGCATCATCAGCAAATGTAAACGCCAACAACATCAACTAAAAATGACAATAGCCCACAACAACAAACATCGATAACAACAACAGATAACAACAAATAACAATAACTCGTACTCATTCTCTGACCATCCGTCACTAATGACGTTATCACAGCCAACGACTTCGGTGGATACGACTTTCTCTTCAATGGTCTTTCCATTGGAGTTCATTTGATTTTCGGAAAGCGGCAACCGACCTTGCGGTGACGACCGAAAAAGACGCAGTAAGCTCAGTGGCGACTGCATAAAATTACTCAGCGATTTGAATAGCGCTGATTTTGT
>NW_008704170.1:300701-346830 GCF_000326865.2 Helobdella robusta | reverse complement strand
TTGTTGATCTGGTCTGATGTTGTTTTATACTTAGTTAACAAAATTTAAGTCATTTGAAAAATAAATTTTTCAGAATATCATCATTATCATTAGTTTTTGAAGTAGTCATAGTAGTAGTAGTAGCCGTAACAGTAGTAGTAGTAGTAGTAGTAGTAATATAAGTAATCGTCGTAGTAGTGATAGAATTTATAAATTTGATAATAAATAATTAGGAACGGAAAGCGTTGTTAATTAATCGACATGCTTTAATTCTTACCTGAGGTCCATTTAAATTTTCATTCCATTTAACTCAGTTTATTTTTAGCTGCCACCGACGATCACATCTACTACATGTTGCAATCGCATGCATCTTTTTATTCTTCTAATTACATTTTCACGCTTTCGTTCGTAAATTAGCTGACGTAACGCAAAAATGTTAGAACTTATTAAGCCTGGTTGTCTTTTTTAAGTGTGAATATAAACGTAAGATGGTCAGGTAGCTCAGACGGCAAAAGTGTTGTCTTGCAATGTCATTGTGGCACGCTGCCCTGGTTCGACTGCCGCCTACCAGAAATTTTAAAAATTGCCATGTACCCTTGAGCTTATAATGCGGTGCTCAGTGGCGGATCTAGGGGGCACAGCACCCCCTTCCGTTGTGAGCAATTTTTAAAAAGTAAAAAAAACAGTTTTATGCATTAAACCGACTAAAAAATTGTCGTCAGCCATATTACCACAAATCTTGTCTTTCCCCGTGAATATTTTGGCCTACCCCGTCAAAAGTTAAACATTTTCAAAATTTTACCCCTCCCCCCATCAAAGTTGTCTAGACCCGCCACTGGCGGCGCTCATGTTTGTCGTGTGGTGTAGTTGCTGCAAACAAATGTGCATTAGCGACGTATCGTTGTTGCAGCCTTTGTAGCACAGAAATTTAATCGTAACTAAGAATGATTAAGAGGCAATAATGATAGCATCTGGAATAAGCAGGGGCGTCATTTCAGATTTTGGTTGGGGGGGGAAACTTATGTGGTCTATGACTTAGCATGTAACATATATATATATATATATATATATATATATATATATATATATATATTAATAAAGATCACGGCGTTTTTTACAGTACTCAATCTATATAATAGTTTCTCGATTCTTCGAATAATTCTCCGATCTACCAAGCTTAACTTATTAATACTATTAACAAAATTCCTATTTACAGAAGATGTCATTATCTACAAGTATGCATATAGTACTATTTCGACTACCTAGTCTCGTAAGTGTAACATTATAATAAATTTTACATTTTTAAAGTTTTTAAAATTTCTAAATTTTTAAAGTTTTAAAATTACTAAACTATATATCCTATTATATCCTTTTTACAAAGAATTTAAAATTAACACTTTTATAATTTATAATTTTAATATTTTATAATTTTTCTTGGGGGAGCAATTGCCCCCCCTGCCACCCCCCAAATGACGCCTCTGGGAATAAGCATTTGTCAGGCTGAGAACTCTTTGATAAAAAGTTAAAACTTGTATCAAAGTTTCATCCTATGATACCACTTAGTTATATTGATATTGTTTTAAATTAAACTCACCTCACCACATCTCGATGGAATAATATTGCAAAAAAACATTATTACTATACATAAAGTTATGGTTTGTTTATTAGGAGAAAAACAACAAAACGATGTTATGATTGGATATACATTAGTTAAATGAGCGAAATATAAATTGTATAGTCGAATAAATACTACATTTAAAAAAATTACTTAACCATTGTTTCGAATATTTACAACAAACCATAAAACGCGTAAAGGACCACAAAGTTTATTTCTGTAAAGGAATTAAGCGCAACACAATGAGAAGCATGGCGAAATCAAAATAAAGCATTACACATGCGCGCTGGTGCCGGCGGCTGTTTCATTGTTTATTCCACCTCTCTGCACGCTCGTCTGCACGCTCGTCCACTTAGAATTCATAAACTCGATCATTTTATTGATGTAAAGTCGTCCTTCAGTATGCCGCCAAAGAAACGAAAAGATAACGGCGATGATAAAAGTCACAAAAGGAAAAAAACCAAAAGGAATAAACACGAAGATGACGACGACGAAGATGATTTCAGTGATGGGGACCATGGTGGTCCGGTCTTATTTGACGGGATTGATGCTCTGACAGAAGCCGGAGATAATGGAGTGGCTGCTGACAGCAATCTAAAAGTGGTTAGTGTATGTTTTTCTCTAGTATCTTTTTTTCAATGTCTTGTTTTTTTCAAGTTTTTACTTTTTTATATTTTTTGTTAATTAATATTTAATTTTAACTGTTAGTGCGTTTGTTTTATTTGTAATTTGTATTGTACACTGCCGTATGCTTTCGTTTTTGGCATTGCATTTAGACAGTTGGAGCAGTCCGTAGTGTCGTAGTGGTGATCAGATGCTGTTACCATGGTATCTCATATTCAGTAATTTTGTAAAACTGCTATCAGAGAATAAAATTTGCATAATACAATTTAAGCATTAGTAACTTTAGCAAGCTGAGTACATTATAAATTAGCAGGTCGCATAACGTTGAAAAATGCGGAAGCGCGCGCGCTGAACTTTAACGAATTTTTCTGAAAGTGAATTTACATTGTTATCGCAAACTCGCGTTTTCGTCGTCGTTATTTTTGTTTATTTTTCGAAAATGCGCCCATCTATATAATTTTTGGTTGTTATGAGCGATGAAAGAAATGTGTATTATTATAAAAATATTTTTTCTTTGTTGTTGTGAGTCACATTTGTTGCAGACTATTCGCTACGAGGTTGGTGTATTTTAATTTTTTTTATAAAGTTAGTTAAACATGGACAACACCGATTTTTTTTGAAGAAATGTGATAATTAACCAATTATTAACATTCTGTAAAAATATTTTTGAAATTAGAGTATAATGAAATTTTTTATGGATTTTTTTCCGCGTGCACCGTCGGCCACTAAAATGCATTGTATTGGCTGTGCTTTTTTATAAGAATGTTCATAACTGCTAAGTTTCATGGGCAACACCGATTTTTTTTGAAGAAATGTGATAATTAACCAATTATTAACATTCTGTCAAAATATTTTTGAAATTAGAGTATAATGAAATTTTTTATGGATTTTTTTCCGCGTGCACCGTCGGTCACTAAAATGCATTGTATTGGCTGTGCTTTTTTATAAGAATGTTCATAACTGCTAAGTTTCATGGGCAACACCGAGTTTTTTTGAAGAAATGTGATAATTAACCATTTATTAACATTCTGTCAAAATATTTTTGAAATTAGAGTATAATGAAATTTTTTATGGATTTTTTTCCGCGTGCACCGTCGGTCACGAAAATGCATTGTATTGGCTGTGTTTTTTTATAAGAATGTTCATAACTGCTAAGTTTCATGAGCAACACCGATTTTTTTGAAGAAATGTAATAATTAACCATCTATTAACATTCTGTAAAAATATTTTTGAAATTAGATTATAATGAAATATTTTATGGATTTTTTCCGCGTGCACCTCGCAGTCACGAAATTCAAAATGCGTTGTTTGAGTTGTATTGGTAGTTTTTTCATCAGAATGTTCGTAACTGCTAGCAACAACGACAATTTTTGAAGAAATGTGATAAATAACCATTTATTTAACATTCTGTACAAATATTTTTGTAATTACAATATGATAAATTTTTTTTTGATTTTTTCCCATGATCAAAAATCCATTGGTTGTCTGTGTTTTTGGAATAGAATGGTCATAACTATTAAGTTTCCTGCTTGATTATTATTATTATATTATATATGATATTATATATATAATATATTATTATTAATAATTTTTTAAGAAATGTAATAAATAATCATATATTAACATTCTGTAATATTATTTTTGAAACTGTAATTCAAGTGAATTTTTTTAATTTTTTTTCAGCCATGCCACAATTAGTAAAAATAATAAAATTAAAAAATAGTTGAGACATAATTTTTTGTTCAATTCATTATCAATTTATTTTATAGTTATTGGTCAGCCAACCAGTCTGAACCCAGAAGCTCCTTCATGCAGTTCAACAGCTGCCCAACATATATATATATATAAATTATAATATAATAATAAAAATATAAATACCATTGTAATATGATTATGATTATTAAATTTTAATATATAAATAATATATATAAATTATAGATACATATATAATTATTTTATAATTATAATTAATCATTTATAATTAAATTTTATTATAAATATAAATTATTCATAATTATTATTTTCTTATTATACAGCTGTTATAAAAACAAGAAGAAAAATTGTGTTGTGTTCAATTTTAAATCGTTCTTTTCACGTCTTGTGCGCGAATGTAACGCTCCATGCTCACTTAACATTGAGCGCCACTCTTAACATGGCGCAAGTTGAAAGTAAAAATAATTCTTTCAAAATTCGTTTTCTCGGTAACTATAAATGCTACAATAATAAATTTAGTATTATTTTAATCAGCAAATTTTACTTTATAAGAAAAAGTAGTTTATATACGAAAAAAATTTTTTTTAAAAAGTCGTGCGACCTGCTATTATAAATGCATTAGATTAGTTTTTATTTTATTCTATTATTTATTAACTTAGCACACTGAACAAACAACATGATAAGATTTTAGAGCCAGAGAAAGAAGTCGGTGAACTATTAATCAGTGGGGGAACAAACTGGGACATGACAGGCAGGAAACAACCTCCTAAAACAAGTCAGCGACACTTATTTTTTCAAGAGTTTGCTCTTTCTTAGACCCCTGATTGTGGAAACATCAGTTTTTTTTTATGGTTTTAATAATTAAATGTATGTTAATAATTTCCTTTTAGAATTGACCTCAACAGCGGGCAGAAATTTGTACGGTCCACACAGAGTTTCAGTATTAAAAGGAGTTCCCATCAGAACTATAGCGTCCGGTTGTTTGGCTTGCCACAGTGTCGTCATTACAAGCGAAGGAAAAATTTATTCATGGGGTCTGTTCTATAGATGTTCAATAGTTTATCAGTTCATTCTACAAAATGATGTTTGTGTTTAAGCAATGTAAATTATGAAATTAATTTGTTTCGGTGAATATTATCTGTCAAATGAAATTCTTTCAAAAGGACGCAATGACTTTGGCCAGTTAGGACTTGGGGACAAAGATCGAAGAGATGTACCTACTTTGATTGAGTCGTTCAGTAGTCTGAATATTGTAAAAGTTGCTTGTGGAAAATCTCATACTTTATTTTTAGTTGGTGAGAAAAAATTTGTTTGCTTGATTTTTTATGTGGTTTGATATGTGTTCATATTTGTTTGATGGTTTATCTGGAACGTTATTTAACCTTATTTTTTATATAATGTAATTTGTGTTAAATCTAACTTCACTTTTAGACACTGGGTCAGTGTTTGCGGCAGGCAGCAACTCGTCTGGTCAGTTGGGATTAGGCAGAGTCATTCCTCCCATTGTACCACATCCAACTAAGGTCTTTACCATTTGCTATCTATATTTTTTACTAAATTAGTAAAATCGTCAGATGAAAACATTGATGTTTTTCATTGCTATCATTATTATTGCTTTTTTCATGTTGGATTTTTTTTTGTTACAAAAAAAAAAATTATTGTCTGTATAGTGTGGATGTTGTCTTCTCACACCACAATCAGTAACATTAATGATTGCATGAAAATCTGACTAACCTGCTGTTAAGGTGCTACATAAAGGTCCCCCTGTGCAAATGGTGGCCTGCGGTGGAGAGTTCAGTGTCATCGTCGACCTCCAGGGCAATCTCTACAGTTTTGGTAGTCCTGAGTATGGCCAGTTAGGGCACAATTCTGATGGGAAGTATTTCGTCACCAGTGCGAAGGTTATCGTTAAGATTACATTTATGTCATCCTTTTTGCTGTTATTTTATTACTGTTATTGTATTTATTATTATTGTAATGGCTATTATTATTATTATTACTTTCCAATTGCTGCCGGCAGATGAGTTACGACTTCAAGACACGTCCACAGAGAGTGATGTTGTTTATTGATAAGACCAGGGACGGGCAGATAACTCCAGTGCAGGATGTCTCGATCACATCCGTCGCCTGCGGACAGAATCATGTGGTTCGTTATGTTGTTGTTATTGTTATAGCTAGTGAGTAGTTTTAAGTATTGTGAAATGCTTCATGCATATAATTGCAGGTTTATTTATAGTTTAATTGTCCCACCTTTGAATTGTTGATGTGATAGGTTGGCGGACAGGACATTTAAATTTTTCATGCTAAATCCTCTTGTCCTTCATGATTTCTTAACTTTTTTTGCATTTGTTTGTTATTTGCTCGTCTTCCAGATTGCCCTGGACAAGAAAGGGCGTGTATTCAGTTGGGGATTTGGAGGGTACGGACGTTTGGGCCACACAGAAGCCAAAGATGAAATGTTACCTCGCCTTATAAAGTTTTTTGATGGTCCTAATCGGGGAGCCACAATAATTGGGGCAGGTTCCACTTACTCTATGGCAGTCTCTCAGACAGGTTTTTATTTTCTTCAGTAGAAATGTGATTTTTTTAGGTTTAACAAATTTTTATTTGTTAAACTGGTTTAACATAGAGCTTGAATCTAATTTTGAATAGTATGAAACAGTCTTCAAAAATTTAAGTCGATGAATGTTACATATTCAAAAAGCTATCATTTTTTAAGTAAATATTTAATCATATTTAAATGATAATTTTATACATTCAATTTTTAATGAATTGTAGTCTTTCATGGTTTACATTTTTTTCCTTCAATAACAGGTGTTTTGTTGTTATGGGGTCAGACAAAGCCCACAGGTGAGGCAGCCATGTACCCCAAACCCATCCACGATTTGTCAGGCTGGAAAGTTCGGTGCTTGGGATGCTGGTTTGCACTTTTAAATAATTTTAAAAATATTTGTTTTCTCTGCGGCGTCGATGTGCTTTGATGTTAAGTTACCATACGATCTTTCATTAAGTAAGATATGTTTCTTGATTTTGTAATTCCTACATTTTATTTGTTTCAACTATCGTTGTCGTTGTTATTAATTTTATTATTATCACTGTGCTGTAATTATTTCAGAGTTGTTTGTTGCATGTGGTGAGAATTAGTAAAAGTTTTGATTTTAAAGATATAAACAGCTGCTACTTGCTTACATTACCTAACGTATTCACGGCAAATGTACATAATGTTTCAGTCACAAAAGCATAGTTCTGGCAGCCGACAACAGCCTCATCAGCTGGGGTTCATCGCCTACTTATGGAGAACTTGTTAGTCCATCTACTCTCAGTTTTATTGTTTTTTTTCAATTCTTACTCGATTATTTCTATCTATTTGAAGCGAAACAAAACCTGAAGCCTAAATCCTGTTGGGTATACTTTTATTTTAATTTTAAATGTTTGCATAAAAAGTTTACTTTTATTCTACCATGCTTTGTTTATCTATGTTTATTTTTCTATGGGGGTTTATTCAATCCTTTCATTCATTACTTATAATATTCATAGTGATAGCGATGATAACCATATTGATGCTGGTTTATAATAAGAATGGTAAATCAAAAAATAATTCTGAAGAGAGCATTAATAGCTCACTTTGCAAACCCCCATAACAGTGCTTAGGAGAGAATGGCCCGAAATCGACCTCTACCCCAATGGAGTCCAAACCCCTGGAGGGCATATACATTGAGAAGATCTCGTGTGGGTGGGGCCACACCTTACTACTTGCCAGGAATGTGTCGGAGGAGGAGAAGGCCAAGATTGAAGAGTTACCTGTATTCACTTCATAACATTCGCATATTGTTTTTTGATAAAGTTTATATATGTGCATATTATATATATATAATCGTATTATAGATTTTTATCTATAGTTATGTGTATTATGTTTATTTATCTATTTTATTTGCGATATTATTAATAGTTATTCGTTGTATTATTAAATCAATGATATTAAAAAAAATAAGTTTTTGACTTGTATTTGAGTTTTTATACCCACTTATGACAGATGAATAAATTAACTGTATTTGATGACTATATTTTTTTCATTTATACAAAGCATTAAGACTACAAAGATACAAAGATTTTTTATTTTTTTGTTATAAATGGTTTTCATTTATTTGAGTTATTTCATCTGGGCTCTGTGTGTGTTTGTTGTGTGTGTTTGTTGTGTGCGTCTGCTGTGTCTTTGTGTTCAATCAATCAATCAATCGTTATTCCATGCCACGCAACATATTTTTTTTAAAAGTGAACTATATCAACGATAAACTGAACAAGTATCCTCAAATCTATATAGCGATTTTTTTTTTATTGATGTCCTGTCGTTAATAGATCAATTTATAATGTGAAATGAATGAACATACATCTTTTATTATATATCTTTAAATTGTTTACCATGTTTTTTTAATCAGGAATTTTTTATGCCCGAGATTAGCGTTTGCATTGTAAACCTAAAATACACAAGGGATTTATCTCTATTTACAGCTTCAAGGGTTTGAAGGGGTATTTCAAACAGGACCGGCAAACTGGTTCTTTATACCTGCTTAAAGGCGCAATGTCACTGGTTCCGATCATCGTAAAAATTAACAGGATCATGAAATAATGTGAGAACCTGTTTTAGCTTTGATGGAAGAATTTTTAATTACGAAATTTGAAGTTACTCTTAGTGTAATTGTCGGAAGAAAGATTTAATTTAAATTTAGACTTGCGCTGAGAACTCAATGAATAAATACAAGCTCCCCGTCTGTTCTTACATTGAATTGAATGTTTTTCCTAAAATTTTTGTTCAATAGTTGCTTTAAGGTTAGGTCATGTAAAAACTTACTCAAAGTGTATAGAGTTAATAATGGGATGGATGTAATTTTTATACATAGAAATTAAAATGGTATATTTTCAACATTCCACAATGTTCTTCTTACCTTAAATTCACTTTTAAGTTTGTTTTGAATTTTGAAACAATTTAGTTCGTGGAATATTTAAATTTGCAAAAATTTACTTTTTATGATGTCCGAACTGGAAGAAACATCGTGGATAGAGCTGCTATCCAGTGCAGTTAAGTCTGACCAAACTTTGGGGATGGATAAATTGAAATTAGTGCTTCAAAATTTTAACATTGAGTCCCCTGAGTTCATGGAAATCACATCGTATTTGCGTCAGACCAGTGATGATTTTAAAAATTTATCAACGGCAGACAAAGTGACAACTTTAACTGTAGGTGTTACTTTCTTGAATCATGCAAACCATTCAGTAATTAATTCATTTGAAGGATGCTTGTTAGATTTTCAGAAGCATTCTTTGTTAAGTTTAAGTACAGACAATGCCCAGTTGAGAAATATTTCTGGTTCTTATTTGGGGGCACTTTGTGAAAAGTTAGGTTGCCGTGTATATGCAGACATGAAATTTTCAATTATAGAACTTTTTCACGAAATGAACAATGACAATTCTATTAATAACTCAACATCAGATATTCATGCAACAAATGTTCCCAACACAGAATCCTCTACTAACAACACTCATTCATTATCTCCCATTCATGTAGACGAGACTTCAGCCCAGATTTTCAGAGATACAGTCAGTTGGAAGTGTCTGGATACATGGATCAGTTGCATTCAGAAGATAGCAACAGGCTGTGGCGCCTCATTTGCTCAGTTTGTGGACTCTGATTTGCTGTCCTGTATTTCATGTTCTCTGAACAACAGGGAAAGATTTGTTAGAGAGAGTAGTTGCACACTCTTGAAGACATTTATAATTCAGTGTCAGATTTATCAATACTGGCAGCAACAACTTCAGTCAAAAGAAAATCAGGAAATAACAAATGGTACAAAAGATAAATTTATCGATCTGATATTGAAAGGAATGTCTGACCATTGGGCTGATGTTCGACTGCCAGCTTGTGTCAGTGCCAGAGAGTTCATTCTGTCCACAAGATCCAACGATGAGGATGATTTCGACGAGGGAACACTAAACAAATTTCTACCGGCACTTTGTTTTAACAGGTATGTGTGGATGACTTAATTTTTCAACAGTTTTATTTTACCTTTTTATTTAAATTTTTTAAAGGTATAGCATTGCTATTGGTCTGCAGAGGTACAGCCAGGCAACATGGATGACCATTACAAAAGGATTAGGAAAGAAGAAGATTGAGGAGAACATTGGAAGGGTCCTTGAATTTTACAAAATGCAATTGATCTCTGGTAGTTCTGAATGTAAAGAAATGTCCTGCCAGTGTTTCAACGAATGCATCAAAAAACTCGACCCATCCTACATTAAACCTGCAGTTGGGGACATCTTAAGCACAATGAAGTTGTCTGGCATATTCAGAGATTCGGTTTGGTCAGCAAGGGATGCTGCTTGTTTGCTGGCTCTGCAAATCATTGAAAGTTATAACGAGGAGACTTCTGAATTTGTTCAATATCTAATGGAGGTTGTTTTTTTTTATTCAGTTAATTTTTTATTTTACTTTTTTAATTTTTAAAGTTTAACAGCATTAAATATCTATTATTTGTGATTTATTTTTAAATTGTTGAATGTCTGTACAATGTAGGAAATGTTCGTTCTCACTGAAGATCTAGCACCCACGGTCAGAGACTCGTCTGCTTCGGTCCTGGCTGCATTAATTCGAAACAATGAGGATGGTCTGCCTAGAATGATTGAGAGGATTCAAACTGGTCTGAAGAATATCAAACTAATTTATAAGGATCATGCAAACAAGTCCAAAGGTAGAGAGGAGGAACAAGAAGAATTGAAGAGTGAACTTAAACAGCAAGATAATACACAAAATCAAGTTGAAAATTTGCCCATGACAAACGTAGAAAAGAGAGTGAATGAATTCTTTCCATCTCCAGCCTCACCACAGCCACAAGAAGCAGACAACAACTCTAACACGAGACCAAAAATAACATTTGTCACTCTGCCAACTGGACTGTCGACGATATGTTATTCAAGAAGAAGTGTGGAACCATGGGAGGTTGCAGATGGTTGCATATGTCTGCTCAGAAAACTGTCCACAAATATATCCCCATCTGCCAAAACTCAACTGACAGCTCTTGTTCCTGTTTTAGCTGACTCAGCCAATGTAAAGAACTACGACCAGCGACCGTTTTACGTTCAGACCCTGCTTAAACAGTTACCAGAAATATACGAGGGGCTGGGCAAAATTTGCCTGAAACGTTCGCTAGAGCTGTTTTTCGACGTAATTATAGAGTATTACATAGATACCGACAGTTCGTTTGCCCCTACGCACCATGCAGCCGTTGAGTGCCTGGAAAAGTTGGGACAGCAATTGGGAAAAAGTATTCTGAGAGAGAGACTGGCCTCTTATGATCCTTTATTTGTTGAGAAATTCGTCAAGTTTTAATATTTGTATGTGCGTGTGTGTAAGTGTGGATAATGTCTTATTGTTTTGCAATTTTAATGTAATTTATAATTTGTTTTCTAGGATTATTGTTTTAATGGCTTTTTCGATAAAATGATAAATCAATAAAATATATTTAAATATTGTAAAACAGGAATTGAAAATATCGAGAGTTTAAAATCAGCTGCTTTCGCGTGGAGATAAAAAAAAAAGAAATAAAATATTTTATTGGAAAGGAACAAGGAAAATAAAATACGTAAGTCATAAAAGGGAAGAAAATTTTCAGCAGTTCAATGAAGCTGATGAGGATGATAAAAAATAGGGTGATAATAAAAACTGCAGTATTGATCACAATGTTGGAGGTTAATTTCGAACTTGTTTCTATTTGGATGCAGTGTCATTGCTATCTTTCTTTTTGGGTTTCGGTTTTTTCTTTGCAGTATCAGGATCTTTGTTTTCATTGCTCTTAGGGTCGTTTTTGTTGTTGTTACTATGTACGTTTTTGTCCAGTTCATCGAGTAATGTGTTGATTTCATCGATTTGCTTCTGAAGAAAGTCATCCGCACCTTTCCTCTGTCGAGGTTTCGGAGTTTAATGATTAGTTGATATTATTTAATTACAATCTTAAAAATGAAATCATCGTATGATTCTCAAGGATTCTGAATACTACAATCAAATAAAAGATTGTGAAATGCCTCTTCTCTCGAGGAGAACGATAATTCAATTAACTTATATTTGAGATAATTTCAGTGGCAAACAGCACATTCGAAAAAAATCGGTTCTTTCGAGTTTTGCTTGATACATTCGCACATGATACCAGCATAGATTGTGAGTTTGTTGAGTTCAAAGGAGACAAAATATTTCATCTTCACTTACCTCTTTTTCTTCATACTGCATCTTCATGGCCAGAACGTTCTTCGTGCCTTGTAGAGCATTCGCCATTTTCTTCAAACCCTCTTTGGCCTGTGTCATTTTTTCATTGTCAAGTCATTATTACGTCACTGATTACCATATCATCTCATTAATAATTGCATACTGTTATATCATTATTGTATCATCTGGTTGATATTTGTGTGTCGTTTAATCAATGATATTGCTATCATTGATTGTTCTTTTGTATCTAAACTCAAACGATAGTGGCAACTTTGTGATAATTAAATTGAGTGACAGCAGTATAGACGTAATTGAAATTTCAAAAAAAAAAAACTTCAACTGCAATGATAATGATGAGTTTGAAAAATTTATTTGACTTTGAGTATTGAAATTTCTAACAAAACATTTAATGAATGACTGAATGAATGAATGACTGAATGAATGACTAAATGAAATTTAGTCCAACTGCATACAGAGTTGGGCTTGTCGACTGGTGTCGGCGGGGTAGACGTTGGTTTTATTCCTTCAATCTGTTCCTTCAACTTTTCGTCATCATCCATTCTTTGTGGTTAATTTTAAAAATTAATTCATCGTAAATAGAAAGATTATTACAATGCTTCATTACAATGTTGTTTGGACATGCGTGTACTTTGTGTGAGAAGGTTTTTAATTGTCGTTAAACATTAGCCAGCGTACTTCAAAATGCAACTCTATACTAATAATAAATTAATCGATCAATTAGTCAATCAATCTTTCAATCAATCAATTTTTATCAAATCAAACACACGATGACAAGTCAATCAAGTCGTAGTGCTGCTTTTTAATAAGCAGCTCTAACAAAACTTCGATCTACTTTTTATAAAAGGTTCCTCTCTTAGTTACAATTAAACGTCGGAGCCACGAGGGCTGTGAAATCCTCACAGGATGAGTTGCATGCACCTTAGTGTATGTGCATGCAACATCATATAAGTTATTACGACGGAGTTTTTGCCTAACTGTTGCCGTCCAACTGAACTTTCTCGCCAACCAGCTACAGAGAGTATAAAGTTTTTGACTACCTTTGTTTGGTTTCTTGCTCCAGATCGTTTCTCAAATTTTCCATCTTTTGTTCATTCTTCGCTATCTGTGGTTTGGCACGTGTGTGTGTGTGTGTTTGGTGTGTGTGTATATCGTGTTTGTGTGTGTACGTGTGTGTGTGTGTATTATGTTTGTGTTGTGTAAATATTTATACGTGGGTTTGCACTGCTGAAAATAAAAATATAATGGCGGGCGTCCATTCAACCTTTTCTTTCAGATGTTTGATCTCCTTTTGAATGTCTTCCACGTTCAATTCTATCTGCTCCCTCCATCGCGGGGAGGCTGAATATTCATCACTTGACCTAGTTTTGTTATCTGGATTCTTATTGGCCGAGTCGTTTAACAGTTTCATTTTCCTTTTCAAATTTTCCAAAGTGTCGTTCGTAGTTTCTTTGAAGATTTTGTAGTCATCTATCGATTCCTGTGTTTGTTGAATTGAAAAAATTAGCATGCAATAATCACTATTATTATTATTATTTGATGAAAATGCAGAATACATTCTTAGCTATCCGTTGTGTAGCATGTGTGTGCTTGTGTTGTGCGTGTGTGTGTGTCTGCGTGTGTATGTGTGTTGTGTAAACATTTACGCATGTGTTTGCACTGCTGAAAATAAGAATATAACAAAAAAAAATAAAGGAATACATCCATTATTCGGATCCTTCTATTGATATCATGCAACATGTCGAGATCCTTGTGGGAAGAATTGATTGGGACGTTGGGTGAACTGGATGGCGAAGGATTGGACATCAGTTTTCGCGTCTTTATAACAATTACGTAATTTAACATTGCGTTACATTACATTACACTACGCAATATAACATTAACTTGTGGTTGAATGATTAAATTTAATTAATTTTTGATCAGATGTATAGTCATAATATAATATTCAACTCGTTGTTGCCAAACCAAAACCTTGATGATGTTGTTGCAACATTTTAAAACTACACGTTATAGGATAAATTAGTTCCATCAAATAAATTTTGTTTCGCCGTAGTCTACAAGCTTTTAACGATGTTCTCTTTCAATTGTATTATAAAATGATGTTATATAAGAAGAGCATGTATAATTTATGCTTCTACCTGTGCCTTCAATTTCTCAACGTCCCGCTTGATGTCGTCCAAACTTTCATTCACAGTGGTCTTCCACGTGTCCATTTTCTTAAGGTCGTTCGCATTTTTAACTCCAGCCTGCTTACATTTCTCAAGTGCTTCTTCCAGGTTCTCGTTTCCTCGGCTGCTGCTGCTGCTGCTGACGTCTGGAGTTGCTTTGCTAACTTTACCGACAGCGAGGGCTGGCTTCAGCTTCTGATTTGATGATTTGTTTTTGTGAAATAAAAAATTTATAGAGGTGTGCTGTGTTTAAAGAACTGTACATCAATTTAAACTGTTTTTATTCGAAACTAATCTAAATAATAAAATATTAAAAGTTCATAAGTACTGAAATGCTGTTTTCGATTTTCTGTTCCAGGTTTCTTTCCGTGTCAATGATCATCTTCTTCAGTGAGTCAACCTCTCGAAGCATCAACAGACCCTTGCCCTGTTACGCGAACATTTTTTTATGATGCAGCCCCGACCAGTGCAGAGATGTTCAGATATTACTCCTTACTTACTCATAGTTACTAAAAACTTTGCCCTACAAAAGCGGTAACATTCACACCACACGACGCCAATCCACACCACACGACGTACCTACAGCAAGTACCGCATTATATGCACCGCACAGTAACAATAGCGAGACAAACGTTTTCTACCGTTTGTGGTAATAATATCCATGATAGTTTCATTATTAATCATTATAATCAAGGTATAATCAATAATGAAATTTCACATCAAAGAGAAAATGGTCGCTGATGTGATCAGTGATGTGATGTTGCGGGGAGTAAGTAAGTAACTCACTGCGTTGGGCTTCTTGCTATTGTCCATGGATGGGTAGTTGGAACCAAGTTTGATTAACTTCTCATCTAA
This sequence comes from Helobdella robusta, assembly GCF_000326865.2. NCBI lineage: Eukaryota > Metazoa > Annelida > Clitellata > Rhynchobdellida > Glossiphoniidae > Helobdella > Helobdella robusta. The sequence continues at coordinate 331,607 of NW_008704170.1, read as the reverse complement.
GGTGGTCATCTGTCGCAGCGTGTCGCACTCGAACTGCTGCCTGTTGAATACATGCGTCCGTGTGCAATAACAATAATAATAATAATACTTCAATTATCGTCTTCACTTCAAGCGATTTGAACAATTAATTCAAATTTTTTATTACATTAACATTTAGTCACTGTATTGTAATTTGGGGCTTGACCCACTTTTTGTCATTATCACCGAAATGAATTACCGGTATCAATTTGACCTGACCTAGTTAATATTTCGGCCTGGAGTTTTTCCTGCATGGATTTGTGATGATCGATTTGTTTGTCGGCCAGTAGGGAGATTGACTCCCTGATGGTCTTGAACTCTTGGTTCAACTTTGACCTGTCCATCTATGCGTGGGTTATTTATAAAGATTGAGTATAATAATAAATAATGTAGCAGCTGTTTTCTGGTTTTGATAATTAGTTACTTATTAGCAATGTTGTTGAATAATAATTCGTTTTCAAAGAAATTTCCTACTTATGAATCAATCTTTAAAGTTATCATCATCAGTGGCATCACAATCATTACCCTCACAATCACCATTGAAGATTGAATTGGATTGAAGAGTGATGGGATGATGAGATGACATGAAATTTTCTAACACATAACAGCCATTCATCACATCGCTGAACCTTAAATGTTTGTTGGATGTTCTCCATTTCTTGTTCGTGTTCTTTCTTGAAATCAGACCACCTCTTGCTCTCACTCCTCTTTAACTCGTTCTCAAGCTGGTTCAAACGATTTAATTCATCTCGCTGTGACTTAGTAAGAAAAAATTGTGATCGAATAAATTTTTTTAATGAGTCAAAAATTGAATAAATTAAATTTGATTAAATAGAAAATCACAAATAGTTTCAACGTAAATACAAAAGGAAATAAACCATGAAAAATCATCATTTCACCGTTTTAAATTAAATTAGGTTGTATCATTCCAAATTAAAACGGACAGGACCCAAAACATAAGCATGAATTTAATCTGATAAAAGTGCAACATTTCAATTTGAATAGAAAATAAGTGATCTCTCTCTACGAAAAAATCTTCCCCCTACCCTATCATTTTCTGGAGTTTTGACTTTATCAGAAGCTGCAGCCAATGGAGGTTGTGCTGCCACAAACGTGTTTTTGTGCTTCTTGAAAACATTCTCCGCAATATCAGCTATTTGGTCTTCAATCTTCGAAGTGATCACAAATTGGGGAGGTGTGTTTGGGTGCTGCTGATGTTTTTGCGGCTGTTGTGGTTGCTGCTGCTGTAGCTGCTGTTGCAGTTGTTGAATTTGATGCTGGTTATCGTCTTTTAATTTCTTTATCCTGAAATATTGATCGTACTCAATATACAAATTTAATAATTTTTAACATTTATAACGCATTAATTTAATGTTGCCTATGTTCATCAAATTTTTACATTAAAATTGCATTTATAGATAAAAAAAAGGTAACAGTAAAATCCTGTAAATGCAAATAGGCATTAATTTATTGATCATTATTCATCGGTTTTTCAAATGCACTGACATCTACCCACTTGTATAATTATTTTGCTTACTTATTGGTACTACTCTAAATAACAAAGAAACAGATCTAATTTTTTCAAAAACGAAAGAATCAAAAAATTCTAGTAGCATTGCTCATTGGCTAAACGTAATTGCTCTGTAAATTCGATTTAGAATTTTATTTTAAAAATGTTCACAGTTTCAAGACCACCAAGAATGAAATACGTTGATGTTCATCAAGTTATGGTGCCTGAAAAGCACTCAAAACAGCAGTCTAAATTTAACGATGTCTTGCATAAAAGTGTGCACTGTGAAATTTTATATACAAATATACCTACCATCGTCAGAGCCACTGAATTTCATAAACAGATAAGTAGATTGATCGTTTGGGCTGCTAGATTTTATTGGCAGAAGCTGCAGTAGCGATAGCGGCGTTACATTTTACAAATAGCATTAAGTGCTGATTGGGTCGCTAAGATAAATGTCAAGACATGAGCAACATGTGAGGGGTGCGTACTACTAACACGTCAAATATTTTTTGTTCACTGTGCTTCCTCTCGTTCTGTTCATCAAACAACTTCTTCTTCAAATCTTGTAAGGAATCTCGATAAATAAGCAGTCTGTTAGCAGTTCATATTAATTAATTAGTTTATTAGTTAGTTAATTAATTAACTAACTAATAAACTAATTAACTAATAATTAACTAAATTATTAACTAACTATTAACTATTATTATTAACTAAATTAACTTATTAACTACTATTAACTAAATATTAACTAATTATTAACTAAAAAATTAACTAATTAACTAATTATTGTTAAATACAGTGATGGCGAGTACGTCCAACGTTCGGACGAAGTTATATTGGGCTAACTTGCCATTAAGTATATCCCGATGGTTTTAAGCACAATGGTGTTACACTCGTCTTATTAAATAAATGAATAATCTGCTTTTTCGTTTAACAACTCATTTTTCCTTAGGCATCATACTGTTTTTGTTTCAAAATACAGTGCCACTGTGCCACCTTCGGCTCCTGTTGTTGAACGTTTATTTAGCCTGGCTGGAATGATTCTTACTTCTAAAAGAAATAATTCAAGTGATGTATCAATTAAGTATTTTGGTACTTAGTACTTAAGCTCAAGTACATTTTTTACTGAGCACCTACTTACGTCATCACTGTTTAAATATCTTCATGAAAAAAGTTGAATTTAAATTATAAGATTAAATAAATCGTTGAAATAAAAAAAAAACAATTAGAGGACTATTAATTTTTTCGTATAATCTTCATTAAAAATCTACTCGTTGCCCTGTTTGGTGATTTGTTCCTCGAAGGGTGTCAGGGCAGATCCCTCGATTTCGACCACCTTGTCGGCCAGGGCAGCCAGGCCCCCCTTCTCCTCTTGCAAATTCTTCTCCTGTTCCTGCACGCGAACCTCCAGCTTTGTTATCGCCTCGTGCATGTTCTTCGGTTTCATAAGTTTTTGTGATTTGGGATTGTGAAATTAAATTTGTTTGTATGGGGTAGAAATGTGGAGATGATTGTTGAAGGTTTATGTCCTATAATGATAACAATTTACCATTAATTTAAATTAATTACTAATAAGTCATCTAGTCATTTTTTATCGTAAATCTTACCAAACGACATTGAGTTTAATTATAACATTTATTTATTTTATGAAATAACCTTAGTTTTAAAACAGTTATTTTACGGTTAAGCAAAATTTTTGTAAACAATATTTAACATCACTATTCTTCAATAATTTCTCACTCTCTCTCTCTCTCTACTTTTCTCTCTGTTCTCTCTCTCTCTCTCTTTCTATTAAGTATGGCGTAATTAACGAGATATTATTAAATTTATTAATATTAAATTAAATTATTATTAAATTTAAATTATAACCTGTAGTTTTTTTGTGAGATATAGGGTCATATCGGTGGCGTTCCTGAGGGCATGTTCGGTCTGACCGTCGAGGGTAGTTGGTGCCTCCTTGTTGTTCTTCTTCAGGGAGTTCACCTCATTCATTAAATGCTGGTTAGAAAGTTCTAGATCTCGAACTTTATCTTGGAGTTTTATCTGCTGCTGAAATATGGATTCCAGTTCGCGCTTCTTTGCTTCCTTATGGAAAAAAATATGGACAAAAAATGTCAAAAATCGCTTTTGGTGTGTTAGTATTTTTTTCTGTTCAGGAAAGTCAATAAACAACAAATTACAAAGAGAAATTATTCATTGTTACTTTTTGAACGGTAGTAGCATCTTTGATGGGGACGAATGCTTGTGCGGGCAGAACAAACTGATTATCCTGATATGAAGGATTGGGTTTACTGTTGAAGGGAGCTTTGGGAAGAGGACTCAAAGTTGAAACTGGACTCGTCGAACTTGACGAATCGTGTAAATCCGGCAGAGCAAAAATCCTGAATCAAAAGGTTGGTTACGGTATAAGTTTTTAGCGTATGATCGTCCGTTAATCATGTCTTAAGTTCAAATAATATCCGCTAACTACATTCTTAAGAATAGTTTAAAAGTTAGATGTATATCTTTAACGAAATGCGTGTAGCAACATTGTATCTGACAACCTGTTATCATGAAGTCGGCCTGCCATGTTTAAACCATCAAGCAAGTGACCAAATTATCAAGTTAGTCAAGATGTAAATACGCTTCTCGTCCAATTATGTTCATTCGATCGATACAAATTTTTTTCAAATGTTTGCGATTTTTTAAATTCTTTAAATATTCGTCGCCGTATATCCAGTAAATATTGAAGTTCAATGTCACTGACATACATTTACATACACATATATACATACATACATACATACATACATACATACATACATACATACATACATACATACATACATACATACATACATACATACATACATACATACATACATACATACATACATACATACATACATACATACATACATACATACATACATACATACATACATACATACATACATACATACATACATACATACATACATACATACATACATACATACATACATACATACATACATACATACATACATACATACATACATACATAAATACATACATACGCACTTAAATTTTGTATATATAGCCTGCTGTTTGGGACAAGGCACTTATTGATGTTGTCGCCGCTACGATCAGGTAATGTGCAATTAATACAGGTGGCGAGGGAATGATGATGACGACGACGACGATGATGATGGGAGTGATAAGAATGATGATGACGCTAATGAAAAGAACAATAATGAGGAAGATGAGGAGGAAGATGATGGTGAAGATAATGACGATAGTGTGGTGAAGATGATTACGATAGTCTGGCGAAGATGATGACGATAATGTGGTGAAAATGATGACGGGGACGATACTGATGATGATGAAAACGACGGTGGCGATGATGGCGGCGAGGACGACGGCGTTTCTATTCAAAAACGCTTACGCATTGCGGTGTACTTACTAAAATTGCTTTTCAAACATTTTCTCTTTTGTTCTAGAGGTGTGACGCTACGTGTATGCATTCAGCTCCTGGATGTTGTTGCATTTGTGTGTATGCGTGTGTGTGTGTGTGTATGTAAATATGTACACAGAGACACACACACACATACATATACACATACATACACACACACATACATACACACATACATACATCCACCTAACTTATATTTGTACTATATTATTAATAGTTAATCTTTTTTTATCAACTAAAAAATGAACATCACCAATGAGAGGAATAAATTTTTTTTTATTGTTTATCCATTTATTTTATTTAAAAAAAATAACAGTTAAAGAAATTTCATTTGGGATTAAATTTAAGAAAAAAAAATTATTAAAAAATGAATATTATTTTCATTTTGGTAAAAAATAACCAGTAAGCAAACATCGTTGGCTGTTAAGAAGGATGATAAAAATGATGAAAAAGACGATGATAATAAAGGATGATGATGATGACGACGGTGATGATGGTGATGATGTGATGATGGTGATGATGATGGCGATAACAAAACCGTTGCTAAAGATAGCACGGCAAAACTGACTACGAAAGAATCCAATGCGCTGAAATGAATTTAAAATGGTAATAACAATTCTGATGGTGATAATGGTGGTGGTGGTGATGAGGATGATGATGATGGAGACGGTGGTGATGATGATGATGATAATGGTAGTGTGGTGGTGATAGTGATAGTGGCGATGAAGATGATTATCATTCAGTTTTTAAGGTCGAGATTGGTACATTATACAATATAGTCAGGATGACGATGGTGTAGATCAGGGGTGGGCAAACTACGGCCCGCGAAGCCTTTTTCGCCAAAATAAGGTCGTCAGCCAGACATTACGACCAAAATAGGAGCCACAAATCTTAAAAAATTCTACCCCGGGTCGAAAAAATTTGCTATTTAAGTACATATGCGGCCCTTCAAAGGTAAAACAGTTTTCGATGCGGCCCTCACAGCAAAAAGTTTGCCCGACCCTGACGTAGATGATGACTATGACGTGGATGACACTAATTAAAAAAATGACGATGATAGCGATAGATGACGATATAATGATGAAATAATGATTATGACGACGACGACGTTAATGAAGCTACGTCCGTTTCGTTAGGATCGAAAATAGAAAAAAAGGTGAAATAACAAAAAAAAATAATAAACATTAAAAAGAATTATTCAGAATAGAAAATTCTAGGGCTTGAAAATTATCTCGAAAAAAACTGCATTATGTGTCTGCTAGAAAGACTATTGCACCAATAGCGTTACATAATCGTGAAAATATTGGAAGGGTACATTAGACTGAAGTAAAAAGTAAACCACAAATGAATTAATTCATACAATTTAAACTGATTTCAAGTTTGGGAGGAATTATTTTTCAAAATATAGAAATGTTAAACAAAATTAAAAAATAAATAAACCTGAACGTTACTATCGACATTCTTTGTAAAAAAAAACAAACAACAGATGTATTGCATTACAAAAGTATCATAATCAATCAATTAATTAGTGAATATAACTAATTAAATTATTAATTATTCTATTATTATCACTATTATACTAAAATTATTACAGATTTTTAAAAAATGCACTAACTAAATATAAACTTACAATATAGGTAAAAAAAATACACATTATATATATATATATATATATATATATATTATAAGACAAATTAATATTAATTATGCTGATTATACCATATATAGACAACATATACCTATACATATACTAATATTGTCATAAATATTGTATACAAATTATATATATATATATATGTATATATATATATATATACATATATATATATATCATATAAATCTAATGTAACTCGTGATATGATTGGATGGAGTAAAAAATTGAAAACTAATAAATATCAATAATATGAATAACAACAACAACAACAATAATAATAATAATATTATTATTATTATTATTATTATTATTATTTTGGTATTAGGAACGCACGAATACTCATATCATAATCAGCAGTTTGTTCTATTTTACCGAAAAAAAATAAATAAAATATTATTTAATACAGCAACAATGGAACAATAAAAATTTTATTATTATTATTATAATGATATTTATTATTATTTTTATTGTTATTATTACTTTCTGTAACTGGACCCTTTGACCATAATATCCGGCTGTAGGCTTTTGTTACCTGCGTGTGTATTTTTTTTATTTTGAATTTAAAAATACATTTAGAACGATTAATGAAAATATTAATTAATAATTGAAATTTAAATGAGGTATAATTAAGATACAATTAAGAAATAATTAATATACAACAAACTAGGAACAAACGAACAATGAACGAACAAATAAGAACAAACAAACAAATGAACAAACAAACAGTGAACGAATGAACAATGAACGAACAATTAAAAACGAACAGACGACGAACGGACAAACGAACCTTTGACAGCTTCTCTACCTTTATTATTGTTACCATTGTTATTTTGGTTATTATTGACATTATTATAACTGTTATTATTGTTGTTGTACATCCGGGCATTCAGCGATCGATCCATCCTCCTCCTCTGATTGCTGGCCAGCATGGCGGCCGGGTGCCTAAAATTGGTGTAACCCCCGTTGTTGGCCCTCTTCGCGTACCCCACCCCCTCACTGGCCGCTAGGGTCAGATCGTCGCTGTGCCACTTTCGTACCGAGGCCGCGGGAGATGTGTTGGTTGTCGGGATGTTCCGCTCAATGTTGTAGTCGTGTTCTGCCAAGCGGCTCTGCGTCAACTGGCCGAGCTGTGGCTGGTACGGTTCCCTGGATTCCGAAGTGCAATTTCGGTAAGACGTTATCAACTAACAAAAACTGGTCGGTATGTGTGTGTGTGTGTGTGTGTGTGTGTGTGTGTGTGTGTGTGTGTGTGTGTGTGTGTGTGTCAATTAAGAAATCTCACGTGAAATGACAAGGTTAATGAAACGCTTCTCAGAATTGCACTAACAAGCCATTACATTGAACAATGCATTTTTAATGTAATGTTATTAGCGTGATGAGGTTGTTAGTGAGACGAGACGATAATGTTTACATGTTGATGCAGCAGCTGTTTTAAATGCCACTAGAGGTTAAAATATGCTACATATGCAAGTCCCTTGCCACATGTTTGTTGCCTGATTGCTGGCACAACAACTCTCCTTTTTCACTGCAACTGTTTTGCTCAATGTATTTTTTAAAAATATCCCATAAAATAAGTGCATGTGGTAAAGTGTGTAAAATAAAAAGTGTGTTGAAATTTACAAATGTATTGATATATATCTATCTAACTTTCTATATCTATCTATCTATCTATCTATATCTATCTATATTTATCTAACTATATCTATATATTTATATCTATCTATCTACATCTATCTATATCTATCTACATCTATCTACATCTAATCTACCTATCAGTTTATCAATCTATATATTAGTATCAGTATCTATAAGTATATGCATGCAAATGTACGCGTTTGTTAAGCAATCTTCCGTCATAAGACGGTAAATCATTTGTGGTAGGATGAAGTAAGATATTTCCATTACATTTCAACAAAATGACAAAACTACTTTCTGAGCAACTAATTAAGAATTGTAAAACTTTTCAGGGTCTAGAAACATAGGTCGTTCATTTTTGGACATTTTAGGACCTTCCAGAATGTGTTGACACCCAATATAATGGCAATAATAATAAGAAGAATATTGAATGAAACGCGACGAACCTTTTATTTTTCAAGTGTTTATTTTGTTGAAGTGTTTTGTTGAAATACGTTGAAGGTTGTTGCGGTTGCGGTTGCGGTTGCAGCTGTAGATGTTGCTGCTGCTGCCGTTGCAGTTGTTGTTGTTGTTGTTGCAGTTGTTGTTGACGCTGTTGCTGTTGCTTTTTGACGTTGTTCTTGGTTACGCTGGTAGTCATGTTGGCGTCTGCCACGTATAAGCTTATGTCGTCGTCTTTGTTTAAATTGTTGTCGCTGCTGTAGTTGCTGCTGTAGTTGTTGTGGCTGTTGTTGGTAGTGTGGTTATTGTTGGTGTGGTGGTTGTTGAATTTATTCATTCGGTACGACTTGTCTTTTCGGTATGTTGAGATCGATGTCATGTCGTCATCTATGATTCTGTTGATGTTGTTGTAACTGTTGTAGTTGTTAGTGTTGTTGTTGTTGATGATGTTGTTATTGATGTGATTGTTGTAGTTAATGTTATTGTTGTTGTTGTAGTTGTCGGCTGTTGATGGGGTGGACGAGGAATAAATGTCATCAAGCGATCTAGGCGACACGGATATGATGCGCTTGTTGCTGTTGTTGGCGTGGCCGTTGGTGACGTTGTTGTTGTTGTTGTTGTGGTTGTTCAAAATGTTGTTGTGGTTGTTGTGGCCGTTGTGGTTGTTGTAGTAGTTGATGGTGACAAGTTCTGGAAGGAGGTTTGAGTTTTGTTGTTGGTACTTCAAATCCTCTAGTTCCTGCCTGAGTGCGGGGGTGCCAGCAGTAAAATAATCAATCAACTAGCCAACCAATCAACTAATCAGCCAACGAACAAACTAACTAACCAAAACCATCCAACAAGTCAATCAGTAAACAAAAACCAACCAACCAAAACCAACAAGTCAATCAGCCAACAAAACAGCCAGCCAACCAAAACCAAACGAAACCAACCAACCAACCAGCTAACCAAAACCATCCAGCCAGTAAATTAGTCAGCCAGCCAGCCAGTCAATCAGCCAGCCAAGCAAACAGCCAACCAACCTATAAAACGTATGAAGTTTTTGAAGTTCAAGTGGATAGTGTACGTTCTTCGATACGATGATTTGTTTCTGCCTCCTAATTATCTCGTCTGCTAGACCAAAGTGCCGTACGTGTGTTTCAATCACGAGGTTCCTCTTGCGCGAGTCATCCAGTCTGCGCGCGATTGATTGGTTTGTTGATTTTTTTTGATTGATTGATTGATAATTTTAATTAAAATCACCATCTTCATCACAATCATCATTATCACACTCACAACATCATCATCCTCACCATCACCATAATCAGCAGCACCTCTTAGTAAGTTCCTCGTAGAGTCTGAGGTTGTCCAACTCCAGCCGATGGACCTTCGTCAGCAGGTTGATCGCCTCCCTCTGGGATGCGTTGTTTGGGATTTGGAAAAGCTCCTGGTAATGATGATTATGACGATGCTGATGATGATAATGATGATGATGTTGACGATGATGATGATTATTACGATGTTGCTGTTGTCGATGATGATGATGATGTGGTTGATGGTGATGACGAAGATGATGGTGATGACAATAACAACATAATAATGGGTTGATTGAGTGGTGTGTTGATACGTTGAATAATTGATTGATTGATTGATGATTGATTGATTAAATTGATTGATTAGTTAAATAATAATAACAATAAACACCATTATCATAACCATCACCATCATTATAATCATCATTATCAGCACCAACCTCTTCAATCCTTGCACTCTTTTTGATGGCGAGTTGCAATTGTTGCTCCATTGTTTGTCTCTGCTGGTCAACCTTGCCTCGTTCCGACTCCAAAACTTTCAGTTCCTGGGTCACCTTGTCTATTCTATCACCCGTTAAATCTGTGGCAATCACGTGGTTGATTGGTCAGTTGGTTGGTTGATTGATTGGTGGGTTGGTTGGTTGACTGGTTGGTTGGTTGATTGATTGGTTGGTTGGTTGATTGGTTAGTTGGTTGATTGGTTGGTTGGTTGATTGGTGGGTTGGTTGATTGGTTTGGCTGGTTGGTGGGTAGAATAGAGTATAGCGATGCGTTGGCTGAATGGTGGGTTGATACGTTGAATGACTGATGAATAGAATGATGGATGGAATTGCAACTTCCATGTTATTGTGTCACTCTTGTCATCTGCTGTTTGGTTGGATGGCAAAGTGTGCTGATCGATTGATATGTAAGTTGGTTCATGAATGTATGAATGAATGATTGATTGATAGTCAGGTTGAAAATATGATCGGTTGTCTGGTCGTTCGGTTGAAATACAGATAGAAAATTAACTTGACAAACGGGTTAATTGCCAAAATATAAAAAAAAACTAAGAAAAAAACAAAAAACCGAATTAATGAGCAGCTAGCTATAGAGAAGAAAGTAAAAACCTTTCAACGCGATTGTTGTACATCTACCACTACAGTCGCCTCTGTTTTTAATAATAATAAAATAATAATTATAATTATCATAATAACTATATTTATAATTATAATAACAATAATAATAATAATTATATTTATAATTATCTTACTCGTCATTTTCGTCCTCTTCTTCATCGCCCTCCTGAATGCCCCGCTTCTTCTTACTGGTCTTCAATTCGAGACTTTTCAAACGCTTGCAACTGATGCAAGATGCAGAAAAGTGATCATGATGATGATGGAATGAATGAATGAATGAGTAAGTGAATGAATGAATGAATGAATGAATGAATGAATGAATGAATGAATGAATGAATGAATGAATGAATGAATGAATGAATGAATGAATGAATGAATGAATGAATGAATGAATGAATGAATGAATGAATGAATGAATGAATGAATGAATGAATGAATGAATGAATGAATGAATGAATGAAGGAATGAATGAAGGAATGAATAAATGAACAAACGAACAATTAAACGAATGAATAAATGGGTGAATGAATAATTAAAAAAACGAATCAACCAAGAGCCAATCGCAGTTCGTCAAACAAATTCACAACTAAGCAATTATTTTTAGACAACCAATCTCTAAGCTACATAATAATTAGATCATTTCAAATGTTCAGTCATTCAACCTGACAGCCAATCACATTTCAGCTACCATCTAGAAAACTTCTCAGCTAACAAACAACAACATTTCAACCAGTCAATTAACTAAACAATCAATCAAACCGACCGACCAACCGACCGACCAATCAACCAATCAACCAACCAATCAACCAACCAATCAACAAACCAACCAAACAACCGACCGACTAACTATCCAACCGACCAACCAACCAACTAGTCGACCAACCAATCAACCAACCGATCAACCCATCAACCGACTAAACAACCAACCAACCAACCAACCTATTAAGAAGCATCTGCTGCCTCGTTATTTCAACATTTATCTCGGATTGCGTGTTGTTCAATTCTAACAAATTCTGCCTATTTAAAGCATGAATAACAATAAAAATGATAAATAATAATATAAAAACAAACCATAATAACAACAATAATTCTTCTATTATATTTGTCAAACGAATTTTGATTGGCTGACGAGTAAAACCAAATATGCAACCTGAAATCTAATTGGTTCTTGAAAGCTTCGTGCAGCTCCTTTTTAAGTCTCTGCAGCTCTTGATCATCTTTCGGGTTCAGGACTTCCGCTAGAGGAATGGATGAATGAATGAATGAATGAACGAATGAATGAATGAATGAATGAATGAATGAATGAATGAATGAATGAATGAATGAATGAATGAATGAATGAATGAATGAGTGAATGAATGAATGAATGAATGAACAAACGAACGAACGAACAAATGAATGGAAAAATAAAAAAATGAGTAAAACAAATGAAAAAGTCTAAAAATCAAAAAATGGAAAGAGAAACAAAATAATGGAAGTTAATTAACATTGGATGGCTTGCATGGTGAGTGCATTCTTGTTGCTGTTGTTGTTGTTGCTTCTGTCTTCTAGCTTTTGTTTCAACCTGATGATGATGATAACGAGGATGATGATGATGTGATGAGGATGATAGTGTGAAGAAGATGACGACGACGACGATAATAGTGGTGTTGATAGCGAAAATGATAACGATGAAGATGATGATAATGATGGTTTTTATTTTTTGAAAAAAAAAACGATAACACGATGATAATGATGTGGCGATGATGATGGTGATGGTCATTTTTTTAAAGTCCGAGATTTTTCCCTCCTAGAGCAATAATTGTTGATTGATATTGCTGGCGAAAAATTTATTTGACCATTATAACTTGCATCTGAAATTGCACAAGAGATTGAATGTTATCTCGATGGAGAATTGTTGGCTAGGTACAAATTGTTTGTCATCTTCTCAATAACTGAAAAAATATTTGTTTCATATTTGGGTTTTTTGGTAATCCACTAATCGGAAGTTTGGCAACTGGAGAAACTTCCTGTTCGATACATCCCTAATCATAATTCAAATCCTAATTATCATCCTCATCATCACAATCACATCTTCATCATCATCATCATCACAATCACCACCTTCTTCATCATCATCATCATCATCACAATCACACCTTCATCATCATCACAATCACCATCTTCATCATCATCATCATTATGACCTTTTAATTTCTTCTTTCAAGTCAGTGATGACGTTGGAGTACTGAGATATGTGGAGGGTCATGTCTAGGACGTTCTGTCTGACCTTCATTGGAAATGGTAATGACAATGGACAAATGAGTGAAAGACATAAAAAATGTGATGAGGACAATAGTGAAGATGCACGTGATAATGCGTATGATCGCCTGTACATACAACTGTATACATACGTACATATTTTCTGCTGCTTTTGAGAACTTTTTTTAAAAAAGCGCTGTATAAATTTTCGTATAATATTAATAATGTTCGTTATAGTTTAAAAAACAATTCATCCATTCATTCATATGTATACCTACTTATACATTTCCACATCGCATGTGCGTGTGGCGTACAAATGTATTTCGTTTTGAGATTGTTTGAACAAATCTCTTGAAATTCAAACAAATACAGAAACACAACCCAAAACACAAAATATACAAAACATACAAAAAACGAACAAAAACAAACAAGCACAAAACAAACGAACTTTTGTTTTCAGATTTTTAGCCCTATCGGCATAGGTCAGCGTGTTCCTGGTTTCCTCAAAGTGGAAACTTGCAGGAGAGATATGAGCCACCATGACCGTCTTGCAGTTGCCGCCGAGCGCGTCCTTCAGCAGACGCGTCAGTTTGCTGTCCCTGTAGTTCACGTACTTCGATCCTGTCTTGTCGCCTGGTGTGGTGGAGGCAGTTGTGATAAGATTGAAATGATGTGATTATCGGCATCTCGTTTTTGTTTGGTAACGATACGATACCACGTTGGAATTTCGCTCTCAATGAAACGAGGCGGTACGAATATCATAACGAGATAAAGCGATACGAAACGCAGAAGATTATTATGAAAATGATTTAAAATACGTGAAAGAATAATTTTTATAACTGCAAATTTCAACAGCTTTTTAGCAATAAGCAATCAAACCAGCATTACAGTATCAATTAATGATATCAACGTTATCATATTACAATCCACGCACACACATACACACACACACATACATTCACAACACACACACAACCCACTTAGCGCATTGATGCAGTTTCCTAGGGCCAACAGACTCCTGTTAATATGCGCCCCCTCGACCATTCGCTTGCCTCTGTTCTGGGTGTTTGCCGCCCTTTCCGAGCCAGCCAGGTCGATGAGGATCAGCTTGCCCATGCGGTACTGCTGCTGCATGCCTGCCGCTAACCTGGCGTGAGTGGGGTGGGTGGGTGGTTAGGGGCTTTGATAACCGGTGGCGATAGTGATGATATTTGGGTTAGATGTATATTGATACATATAATAATTTCATAATATTATAACCATAATGTATTATAACTGGTGATAATGATGATGATGGAAAAAAGTGATGATGATGATGATGATGATGATTATTACAACATGGTAAGAAAAAATGATAATGATATTGATGGCTCAAAGCGGAAAAAGTTAAAAAACAAAGATAATAAAGCCAAGAACATTTATGTCAAAACGCATCAATAATGACGTCATGTTAAACACAGACCTGTTTCTCTGCCTGACAGATATAATTAAAACAGCGTGCGACCTTGAACTTGTCTTGTTGGCGGCCGTCGGCTCCTGAGTCCGTTGTTTGTTGCCCTCTTTTAATATATGCATCACCTTATTGAATATTAATTAGTTTTAAAAAGTACTACTGCAACTGCTTCTTGCCACGACTGTTACTGCTACTAATACAACTGCTGCTGCTATTGCGACTACTACTACTACTACCACTACTACTACTACCACTACCACTACTACCACTACTACTTTTTACTCCGCCTGTTACTGCTACTAATACTGCTGCTGCAGTTGCTATTGCTACTACTACTAATAGTAATAAAAAAAGAATAATAATAATATTAATGATAATAAAATATTTTTAAAAAGTATATACAAATTAAGTTAAATACCATGGAGGTTATCAGACAAAATTATTATCAGATAAGTTTTTCATCATCGTCATCGTTATTATCAATCATGATAAATATATTATTATTATCACTATTATCATCTCAATTATGATATCTATCATTGCCATCACCATCATCATCACCACCACCACCACTACCATCATCATCATCACCACCATCATCATCACCACCACCATCATCATCATCATCACCATCATCATCATCATCACCACCATCATCATCATCATCACCACCATCATCATCATCACCTCGCTGGTATTTGTGACGTCATGATTGGATAGGCCAGCGACGTGTAAGCCAGTTTGATCTTCCCTCAAGTCCAAGTAACCACTGTTTGGGTTGAGGAGATCTCGGATCATTTCGTTGTATATCTGGGTTGAGATTGTTGATGTTGATGTTGGTGTTGTCGTTGTTGTTGCTGATGTTGTTGCTGTTGTTGTTGATGTTGTTGTTGTTGTTGCTGATGAGATTATTGTTGTTTCTGTTTCTGTTGTTGTTGCTGTTGTTTCTGTTATTGTTGTTGTTGATGTTGTTTTTGTTGCTGCTGTTTTTGTTGTTGTTATTATTGTTGAAATTTTAACTATAAAGTGTCGGAGTTTGGTATTTTGTTTTTTGGGTATCGCTTCAATTAAAACACATGCAAATACACACACATATACACACCCAAACAAACAAACATACAACATACAAACAATACACACACATACACGCATACAGACGTAGAGACAAATGCATACAAACAAACATACAAACCTCCAGATAGGACATAGTAACTTTGTATATCAGCCTCTCCTGAGATTCGTTCATCTTATCAAACAGATCAGTCAGGGCTTGTGCCATGATCCCCGGATTTTCATCCCTCCCCAACATCGTGTGGGTTTTTCCGGCACCTAACAAATTAGGGAAAGAATAAAAAAAAGTTAATAAATGATGGTTCTCTTTAGCACCTTAAAAATTAGGTGAAAAATATCAGGAACCTAATTAAAATCTTCTGAAGGATATTGTCTTGTGTGGATAAAACAATAATTAGTAGGTTAGAAAGAAAATATCAATAAAAAGCTTCACAGCATTTGGCAAGCTAGCAGAAGCATTAGGAGGAAACTAATAAGGAATAGGTGTGTGTGTGTGCGTGTGTGTGTGTGTGGTTTTGCATATGTGGTGTATGTGTATGTGTGTGTGAATGAGTTAGCAGCAAGCAGCACAAAAAGGTTAGATATCCCGACAAATCGACAAAAAACTCGAATGCATTGATTCGATCGTATTGATTGATGCCGGTTAGTGTCAATAAAGCGCTTTACTTCGGCTGTTTATTTTATTTACTTTTATTTATTACTATTTTATTTTATTTATTTTATAGTTTTGTAGCGAGTTGTGTGTTATCTTGATTCCTATAATTGATCTGTCGGTATGATAGAGCTGGCGCAAGATCAGATATCTAAATATACTTCTGATACAACGTACTCACGCACAACGTACACTTGGTCCAAAAAATGTTTCAAATCTAACTGAAAATTCATTGAATTTGCTAAGGATATCAGGAAACTTTTTAAAAACCAAAAACGACTACATGCGAAATTACTGCATCATACCATTACATTTCACCGCAACTGTAACTCTAATACAAATTATAAAAATTTTTTTGTTACCAGTTTTCGTACCAGGAAAATAAAATTTTCCAGAGGCACGCGATACCGAAACAGGCACTCCCCGAGATGATTGCAATGAGTGCAGATATAAAAAGTGCACCAGCATTCACTTGCTAATGTATCTCATCGCGTGAGATACCTGCTAATATTTATGATCTGTCTTGGAAATTGATGATATGTCGTGAATAAAAACAACATCATTAATTCATTATTCATGCGGCCATTGCGGCTAATATTAATTATACTGATGAGCATTCATGAGCAATAACGAGCCTTCATTTATATTAATTAGTTCTCATGAATAATTAAGGATTTCTCATGAATAAATAATTAGTTCTCGCAAACATTTAATGAGATCTCTTGAATGATTAATGAACCTGTGGCTCCGTAGGCGAAGACGGTAGCGTTGTAGCCGTCCATGATGCTTGGTATGAGGAACTTGCATGACTTGTTGTACGTGTCCTCCTGATGATGATGATGACGATGTAGACAGTGACGATGATGATGATGACGACAATGATGATGACGACGATGATGATGATGGGTAATGATTGGAATCGTAAAAAAATATTGACAAACAGTGCACGCATATACGAAAAGAATCCTCTCAATATTTGAGTCAATTGAAAGAAAATAACCACAGCAGAGAGTTGGTCAGAAATGCGATTTCAAAATTTCAAGAAACATCAAGATACGCCAAAATGGGAACACCACTAGATCTGGATGACAAAATTCAAGTTAAAGAAGCCCACAAATATGTTTAATTCAGATTCTGACGTGATTAAAGACCGTACTGATAATTATATTATAATTTGCAGATTCAAGACCGCGCTGATAATTATATTATAATTTGCAGATTAAAAACCTTACTGATAATTATATTATAATTTTCAGATACAAACCCAAAAAACTTCATAGTAAACTACACATTTTAAATCTCAATGAATATTTCTCGATAATAATACAGTAGTTATTCATAAGATTTTTGGCTAAACTCCCATAAAAAATAAATTGAGAAAAAATCGAAATGTTTTCTAAACATATTCTGATAAGGTCATACCAAAATTCAACGAAAAATTCTATCATTGCATGTAAAAATACAATGCGGTGAAACTGGAAAATTATGATATCGGTCAGCAAGTTAGCTCAGTCCGTAGAAGTGCCATATCTCATACAGTAACGCGATGGCCTGGTTCAAAAACTATGCATGCGTGTATGATGATGTGGTGCATGTGCATGCATACGTAATGCAGTTAGTGATGTGTGTGTGGTATGGTTAGTGTCGTGTGGTTAGTGCAGCCTTTGTGGCAAGAAGTTTCAAATATAGGAATAATAAATAAAGAATTTTGTGTCTTCCAGAGCTTTTTAATAAAGAAGAAAAAAAATGATGTTCCGATGTTCATGCTAGTATCTCAAGATTATAAATATACACACTCATTTCTGTTTGACATCATTATATGATCAATTTCTTTGAAAAATGACTGCAATGTCATTTCACGGATGGTTAATCAACTAAGAAAAGCAATCGTTAAAGCAACTTAAAATGGCCACAAAATTCAGGAATTTGTCATTCATAGAGCCTAAAAATTAAAAAGCACAAACTTCAATCAAATTTCCCTTCTATTATGGGTAAAAAACGACACTTTGAAGAATTCTAACTATAAAAATATATTTCAAATTGTTTAATTCTAACGAAATAACTTAAAAAACAAACATTTCTAAAGAAGTTACTTACTTAATGGCATTGAACGCTATATAATTTTTACAGTTTTCACTGAGCGTAACAATTAAGTCAAGTGTAATAATCATTCGTTATGTTGTCAAAGAGTTAAACTCATAAACTAATGATTTCTTTACTGCAATGGCTTTACCACAATACTGTTTGACGTAGGTACTTGTGGCTAACAAGATAAAAATGAAATAAATGATTGAAAAGTATAAAGCTAATAAAGTTCCTTAAGCTGTAGAAATCTGGTATAGCAATTAGTAGGCTATCAATCTATGTCCTGGCGATAATAATGTAAGTTGAAAAGTATTGCTGACGAATAGTGTAAGTGAACGAACCTGAGTAGATTTAGCGTCCATGACGACATCAAATATGTACTGCTTCTCTCTCGACCGATTCTGTCGCAAGATGTCATCCAAGTCATCGCTGGGGTCCATGATGACCACCATCTTTGATTAGGGAGCAACGCGTTTGTGGGTTATTCATTAGGTTATTCATTATTCAGTTGCCGTAATATTAATGATACATACAAATGACGCAATGATATAAATAAATGATATAATATCAATTATCACCGTGTCATTTGCATCAATTATAATATAACATCAATTATAAAATTTGGCTTTTATGGAAATGACATTATGTGACGCAAAGATTCAATATGAAATTCACGAAGCGTCTTTAACGGCAGACAAATGCCAAATGTTTACTAAAAATAAGCAAAAGATGGCGCGCAAGCCACTACTAACGTTCTCGTCCACTTTGTGGGCGACGGGCGTCGCGCCATTGTAAATTTCGTCATCCATCATTGGCCGTATCCTCAAGGCCACCTAGAAAGAAAAAAAGGAACATAAGAAGGGTAAGTGAGACATTGGGAAAATGGCGAATCAATAAAAGGTAAATAATACTAATGGTGAACGGTGTTTGTTCTCTTACAAAACTTTCAGACGGTCATGTAAATAAGCGCGAATAATTGTTGAATGTTAGAGAGAGTCTTCATGTATTTGAACCCAGTTGATTCAACGTTTTATCTAGTGATGCTTACCAATATACAATCTCAACAAAAGACGGTATAAAATTATGAAGGAAGAAAGGAAGAACGATAAAAAGAGAAGAATATAAGACGTTATATAAATGTCTAAATATAGTTTATAGAGTTGACTATTTCATTACATTTGTAGGTTTTATTAAATACTTTATAACAAAAATCTCTGAACTACATACAATGATACATACAGTGATATAAATCATAAATGATGACTTAAAAGATTTTAATTTCCAGAATAAAAAACGTATTTCGATAAGAAATCTATTTATGCCGGTTATAAATATAAATTAAATATTATTATAAATGGATGTTGATGATATCAATATTATTAATCAATAAAAATTTAATTAAATTCAATTATTTTTAAAACTAACAACAACCTACCACTAAATTAGAATTGGTGTCGTCAGATTTGAGGTCAGAGATGCTATTTGAATTGGCCATTTTGATTTTCTCAAAGAAAGAGAACGTAAAAATAAAAACCTATTGCTATTCAGCACTATTGCAATCTCTTCTTTATAAATATAACACTAATTTTTTCAAATAAGAATTTTTATCAAATTTTCATTCAAATGTATGTTTTTACTATCGCTACCAGTTTCTCTTTCTAACTCTACCACGCCAAGAATAACTACTACAATACTACATTATTATTGAATCGAGAAAAAACAGATAAATAATTTTATTTAATTAAAAAACCAGTAAAATAATGAATAAATAATATTGTAAAGGGATCAATTTTAATTTACATTTTCGATTTTGTGGGAAAAATAGAAATAAAAAATTAACTCTGTCATTTATTCCTGAATAACAATAGTGCCTATATTTTGAATTATTAAATGCCACGTTACCAATGGCAACCGAGCATAAACAAAAAAACCAGGCAGCAATATCTCGAAGTGGAGAAACAAAATTATTTTTAACATTTACTTATTTATTTATCTATGTTTTTTTTATACGTTTTAATATTATAGATTTTCAAAAATTGATTTTGATAAACGTATTTATAGACCACTGAACTGGATATATGATTATAGTTTAGTGGTATAAATAACTAAAGCTGTCGACTTGTTTCTCCTGTATACCATTACAACTTCAATTATCTCGGAAGTCTGATTACCTCGGGTTGTAAATGTGAGATGCATGTTCTAGAATGAAAAACATCCTCACCAACAGTAAAATCAGGATATCAATAAAATTAAAACTGTTAGGGTGTTACATTTTTCCTGTGCTAACTTACGGCTATGACTCCTGGACAATTTCTAAAGAAATGGAAAAAAGATTAACGCTGCTGAGATGTGGTTTTTGAGAAGAATTTTGAAAATTAACTAGACTTCTTATACTTCGAATGAGGATGTATTAAAACAGTCTGGGTATGAAAAGAGGAAATTTTATATAATCTGACGGGGGCAGTTAAAGTTTTTCTGTCACATCATGCGGAAAGAAAGAATGGAAATTCTAACAACTACTGGAAAGATTGCAGGGAGAAGAGATCGCAGTCAACAACGAATAACATTCGTGAAGTCCTTGTGTCACTTGTTGAGTGTCACCACGTTTCAACTACTACAAAGTTTTGAAGATCGGGCTTTGTGGAGGTTGAAGGTCACCATTGTCCTGAAAGGATAAGGCACGAGAAATAAAAAAATTATATATTATTAATTTTCAATAACTGATTTTGATAACATATCTATAGATCACACAACTGTTTATATAATTATAGTTTAGTGGTATGAATAAATTGATATTTAGTTATCCATCGTTATCGAGATATACTATTATATAAATAAATAGATTGACGGATAAAATATTTTTAAACACATAAAATTATAAAGATGAATATCAATCAATCAATCAATCAATCAATCAATCAATCAATCAATCAATCAATCAATCAATCAATCAATCAATCAATCAATCAATCAATCAATCAATCAATCAATCAATCAGCTTATAAAGCGCTATTTTTGCGATGTTCAACAGCGCTCCTCAATGAATTTTGAAAACAGATGGGTCTTGAGATCCGCTCTGAACTTCGCAAGTGATGGAGAAGTAGTCAGAGAAGTAGGTAGAGAGTTCCAGAGAAAAGGACCAGAAAAAGCAAAAGCAGATTTGGCAAAAGAGTGTTTAACACGAGTTAAGAAAAAGCGAGAAGAAGAAGACGATCGTAAACCGGGGCGTTTTACAGAAACATTTATACTTTCATACGAATAATAATGATAATAATTAATATATGTATAGAATAATAATAATAGAATAATAATATATAATATAATAATAATATAATAATAATAACAATATATAGAATAATAATAACAATAATAATTAATATATGAGATAGTTAATAAATGAATGTTGGATCCCTACACGTCGTTATTAATTATACTCTAATTTTCGATGTTTTTCTGGATTATGCAATATACCACAAATAATCCAATATATATTATTATAAATTGTTACAGAAAATGTACACACACACACAACAGATATACACAAACATACTCAGACAAATGCACACACACACAAGCACACACACACAAGCACACACATAATATCTCGTTTAAAAAAATGTCATCGAATTGAATGAAACGTCCGTGTGAGTGTGAGAATCGCCACATAAACATATACTTACATAAACTTAGCCCGTGCACACACACACACACACACACACATATATTACACTTTGTATCATTTTGATAGTTGAAAAAACTCACATACACCTCATATATGCACGCGCAAATTTGTTTATTTAAAGTTTAATTGTTTAATCATTTGTTTAATTTCAATTCACTCACAGAAATGTATTGATTACATTAAAAGTTAATGCATAATTTGAGTAGTGTAGTGTTTCATGTAAGTGTGTGTGTGTGTGAGTGTGTTTATGTTTGTGTGAGTGATGGGGTGTGTGTATGTTAAGTATGAAGCGTTAAGTCGAAGACCAAAGTTCTGAATAAGGTTTACTAAGTGTGTGACTCTTGTGTGGAAGGTTGTTCGTGAAGTAGTACTCTATCAGTTTGGACATGTCGTCAAATGTGTTCCCATCCATTACTAACTGGCTTCCCTGTTCAAATTGGTGTGTTGCTATTTAATTATCTTTTGATTTTAAATTTTAAATATTTATTATTGATTATTAAATGTTGTTCATTTCAAAATACGTTTTTGCGACTAGCGTGAACCTATTCGGGTAAGAGAGGGGTGGGCGAACTTTTTGCTATTTTACCTTTGAAGGGTCGCGTATGTACATAAATAGCAAATTTTTTCGACCCGGGGGAGAATTTTTTAAGATTTGAGGCTCCTTTTTTGGTCATAATGTCTGGCTGACGACCTTGGCAAACAAGGCCTCGCGGGCCGCATAAAATTTAACTAAACATTCTAAGAAATGAAGAAATGAATCAATTACCAAGAATCGCCCTGATTAATTAATTATAATTAATTAATTAATTATAATTAATTAATTATGATTAATTATTACTTTTAGAATTTACTAACCTGACAAGTTATTTTAAACTTTTTCGGCCCGTCTTCACAAGCAACTGACAACGTCTGATTTTGTAATTTTTAGATTTCATATTTTTATTTCCTCATTAATGTTCATTTCATTATTGTGGTTAAGGTTTATTGATAAGATAAATAAATAATTCATTCAATTAATTCACAACTGATTAATAAATAATAATAATCTTTTTGCATAATGTACTGAACAACAAAATGAATGAAAAAATCGTTATATTGTAATTGAATTAAAAAAAATAGTTATTCCATTTAAAAAGGTTCGCTATATAATGATTTATTCATCTGATTGTATCAGACGGAATAGCTACAACGTCATTTTATATTCAAATTAGATAACAATGTTTAAATAATAGTCATAAAAATAATGAGAAGAAAAATAATAATAATGACAAAATAATAATGTAAATAATAAAAATTCTTTAAAATAGAAACTACTTCTACTGACATAGCCATCTCCATCTGTCGACTTTCTTATGAGGAATGCTCCAATCACTTTAATAATAGCCGACATGACTCTAATTATAAATTATGACGTCGTAGTTAGATGGTTGGTTGATTGATTGGTTGGTTGGTTTATTTGTAGGTTGTTTGGCTGGCTGGCTGGTTGGCTGATTGATTGGTTGAGTTGTTTGTTGGTTGATTGGTTGGTTGGTGGATTTATTGATTGGTTTGTTGGCTGGCTGGTTGGTTGATTGGTTGGGTGGTTTGTTGGTTGGTTGGTTGATTGGCTGGCTGGTTGGTTGTCTGCTTACACTAAGCGGCCAGCCAACCAATCAATCGTGGTACCTACTTATCATTTCAAAATAATATCGAATCCATAAACTAACTCAGTAGCCTTATTTGGATCCTTGTTCCACATTGCTTTATTCACCAACGCTGAATAATTTACTGACAGACTCTTAAAAAAATAATAATTATTATTATTATTAACAATTATCAATCAATAAATTAATTTGTAAAGCACTATTTCCGCGATGTCAAACAGCCTGTCTGTTTTGAATTTTACAAGCAGACGAGTCTTGAGATCCTCTCTGAACTTCGTAAGTGATGGAGAAGTAGTCAGAGAAGCAGGCAGAAAGTTCCAGAGAAAAGGGCCAGAAAAAGCAAATGCAGATTTGGCTTATGAGTGTTTAACACGAATTAAGAAGAAGTGAGAACGAGAAGACGATCGTAAACCGGGGCGTTTAGGTTCAATTAATATATCCGATGAGTACCTTCTTAGGAAATAACTTCGGCTGAGACTTGTACTGTACATTAATGTGCAGATTTAAAAATTATTGTTTATTTTTTGGGTAGCCAGTGTAAGAGAACAAGATATGGAAGTATATGGGAAAAGAAAGTGGCACGAGCAACTAGACGAGCAGCAGAGTTAAATGCTTTACTTAAAGCATAGAGTGTGGGATCAGGAAGATCATAGTAGAGCGTGTTACCATAACCAATCCTAGATGAAACTAAGTATGAAACAAGAAGGAGAAGAGTAGAATCGTCATGAAAAGACGAAAGTTTTTTATTTTTAATTCATGATAACTTCAGAAGTATCGACGAGAGAAAGAGAGCCCACGTGAAGCCACGTATGATTAATCAAACACATTGCAATCTTGTATGCCGAGATCCTTCTTGAATTCGAATCCTGTCACTGCCAAAGCAGGAGCAGGCGACTTAACCATTACGCTACCTCGCCATTATTCGTATTATTGTAATTATGAATATTAGCAGAGGGGACTTACGTCAATTTCATACACAGGCTCAACGTCTGGTCCGGGGACTGCGGGCTTTGGTGTTTGAACCTGGGGGCTTACCTCATGTACATGACAAAGTTATTTAAAATTATTTAAAATACATCTATCCTATGCAATAGAACCAATAACCCACCCTTTTTTCATTCATTCATTCATTCATTCATTCATTCATTCATTCATTCATGCATTTCATTCATTCATTCATTCATTTTATTTTCACTCCATTCATTCATTCCGTCCATTTATTTATTTTATATAGTTTATAATTTTTGGTTCGTTCGCTTGTTTACTGAGTTAGTTTTACGACATTATTTAGAGATGGAAAACAATCCATACAAAAATTCTTTATCATAATTGTTAAAATTATTTGATACAAATTTATCAATATTTAAAATTTGAAATTTATAAACTTTATTAAATATTTATTTAGTAGAATAAAATGAAATAATAATCTGAAATACTTTCATCTCTGGTCTGCCGGCTAAATAAATTGACAAAATAAATTTATTAATTAAGTTTGTGTGTGCGTGAATGTGTGTGTGTGTGTGTGTGCGTGAATGTGTGTGTGTGCGTGAATGTATGTGTGTGTGAGAGAGAATTTTTTTCCATCAATACAATTGTCATGTGGTGATGATGAGAATGACGACTAAGTAATAGTAATAATTATTATTGTATTTTTATTATTATTGTTAAATATTAAAACTATTATTATTATTATTACGTTATTATTATTATTTACATGATCATCAATTCATCATCAGCGTCTTACGTTTTTTAAGTGTGGGCGGTTTCTCTTTTGGTTTATCTGTTGGAAATTAATTAATTTAATTGTTCATAAAAATAATTAATTGTCAATTGGTTATAATTAATTGTTGTAATATTTTATAAAATTTCAATAATTATTTTCCTCGAGTTCATTCAGCTGATTGAACCTGGTGTCCTTGCGTTGTTGTTGTCCTGACTGCGTCGTTCTTGATTAGGAAATGTTGGCTCTGTGAAAAATCAACCAATCAATCATATGATCAATCGATCAATCAATTAGTCAATCAATCAATCAACCGTGTAATCTATCAATCAATCAATCAATCAATCATTTGTTCAATCAATCATATGATCAAACATCCAATCAATCAACCAACCAATCAAACAATAATATAATTATTCAATCATTCAACTAACTATGTAATCGAACAATCAATCAACCAATTATCCAACCAACCAAATAATCTATCAATTAATGTATCAATCAATCAGCCAACTATTCAGTCAATCATATGGTTAATATATCAATCGATCAATCGACCAGCCACCCAACCAGCCAACCAACCATATTTTAACGGTGTCGGTGGCGGTTTTTTCGCTTTAAAATTTAAAAAAAAAATCATTCAGTAATTAAATTATGCAGATTAAATTATTTAAATAGAAGTAAAAAAAAGAAAAGAAAATTAATAATAAGAAGAAAACGAACAATAAATAATAATAATCAAACCTGGTAGCTTGGGTGCTTTTGGTAAAATAGAATTAGCGACATTATTTTCAACAGCGGCTATTCTGCCGGCGAGTTTGCTGCTAATTTTTGAGACGCTGGTAGTGGTTGGCGGTGTGGTTGTCGACGAGGACGACCGCGATTTTGTGGTGGTCGCTGGTAGCTCATCGGGTTCATTGTATATGGCCATTGAATTGTCTGTGTGTGTGTGTGTGTGTGTGTGTGTGTGTGTGTCTGTCTGTCTGTTTGTGTGTCTGTCTGTCTGTTTGTGTGTGTGTGTGTGCTTGTGTTGCGTTTGTATGTATTTAATGATTAAAAGTAAATTTTAATAAATATTAAAAATAAAAGGTTCAAAAATAATAACAATAATAATAATAATGATAATGATACAAATGGTTAAAAGTGGATCACCTCCTTCGTCCTCTTGATTATTCCGACTATTTTTTGATCGTTTTTGATCCACTGGAATTGCTGGTAACGGAACTGCTGGGCGTGATGATGATGACGATGACGACGATGATGATTAATAATAATAATAGTAGTAATAATAATAATAGTAATAAATAATAATAATAATGTCATTTGTGAAGCTGAGACGCCCTCGCTATAATTACAGGAGATAAGGGCAGGCCATGTTACGACTTGGGTGGGATATTATTATCATTATTATTGTTATTGCTGTTGTTGTTTTTGTTGCTATTATTATTACTTCATTCATTCATTTAATTCATTCTTTTACTCACTCATCATCCAACTTACCGTCCCATCTCTTGTTCAGCTTTTCATTTATTATCGACTCCTTACCGGACTCTGGGCGTATACAAATAAATAATTAGAAAATAATTTAAGAAGTAGTAAATTTATTGAAAATATATATTAATTAAATTAAATACGCACGAACGCAAACGAATTGAACGTTAACACAGTAAGTGATACGTGTGCACATACAAACGAGCATGGGTACACAGATGTACACATATTTGGATACGAAGATACACAACCGCAGACACACACGCCCAAACAGACGTCTGGGTAAATGTTCAGCTGTCCAGACAAATGTCCAGACAGACAGACATAACTAACCTACACTCGGTATTTCGTAGTCATCCATTTTCTCGCGTTCCAGATCTGAGTAATCGTCGTCGTCGTCTTCATCATCTTTTTCATTTTCGATGACGTAGTTTGTTCCGACATCGTCGTCGTCACTGTCGTCGCTTTTGGTAAATTTGACGCTTTTGATGTTTTTGACTTTGTTGTTGTTGCTGCTGTTGTTGTTGTTGTTTTTACGCTTTGGTTGGTCGCTTTTTGGCATTTTTTCTAATCGCTCTCGTATAAGCTTTAGCCATTTCTTAAGCATTTTGAAATTTAATAATATACGAAGACAAATAATTAAAATAGAGAGACATAAAATTATTTTTGATTATATATCATAAAGTTAAATTATATATTCAAATAAACTTATTAAATAAATAAATAATTAGTTTATTCATCAGTTATGAACAGGCAAAATAAATAACCGATTAAAAATTTCAAAAAGTTCATTTCAGATACAACATTAAAAAACAAAGAAGCAAAATAATCCAACCTTTTGTTCCTCTTGTGAGGTGGCGGCAAATAAAAGTTCTTTGGACTTATCTTTACGGATGAGTTTGAAGGGCCATGGAACATCTGTATTGTCGGGTTCTGCAAGGTCAGCCCTGAAGGTCAAGGTCAAGAAGTCAAGGGAGTCTCCACTCAATTTATCTCCATGCGTTTAGACATTTTTAAAAAAATCTATTTCATATATATATATCTCAGAAGTTATTAATAACAAACATATCACACACATTTTATGTGATAGGCGGGGATCACTTTGCATTCGAACATAGTCACTACAACAGCAGTGCCAAGCACTTTAATCTCTACGCCATCGTGCCACCTAGTTTAAAGCATCACATACTCGCAAAACTCGGCCATCCGGATGACTCTCTCGCTCTTCTTGGAGGTCTCATCCCTGAAGACAAACAGAAATTCGTTTCGAAGTATGACGTATCGCTGGTCCCCTGGTCATTTTGTGGGAATAATTATAACAATTATAATTATATTAACTAATAATAACTACAATTATTATTAAAATTTTTATTGAGTATATGTTTTTCGGAAATGAAAAGAGTTCTTATTATTATTGTTATTACTATTATTATCATCTCATTATTAATATTATGTATTAGTATTTATGTCATTATTTATGTACCTGCAAAAAGCTGACCAACTTGCCCGAACCCACTGTTTTTAATACGTAATTTGCAATCAAATTCAAAAAGCGAATACAACAACTTCAAACTTTATTAAAAACTTTCGAAATTCCTATATTAATTCTTATTTCTATATCTATACTTTATAATACTTCTAATTTATCACTAGTTAATTTAGTATGTCCTGAACATTTTAAAAACATTTCAACAAATCCTATTTTGTCATCATCATATTCATTGTACATCGTGACAGAAATAGCAAATGAATCCTATTTTAAACTAACATCTTCTATAAGTACTTATTCGAATTGAATAGACTACCAGTTTGTGTTAACTCTTTTTTGATATTTTATACTTTCATATAGCTTTATTACATTGGTGTTTCATTCTAATTGAATAGGAAGCAGTGTTCACATTATTATCACATTTAAATAGTTTTAAAGTCTTCAACTCCTCAATTATTGATGTATTATCATTGAAACATCAGAGCACGAAGAATGACGTAAATACTTAGGCTATAATTAGGCACCAATTTAGAATTAGGCATTTAGAAATTCACATGAAAAACTTGATCTTAGCATAAGTCGAAATTATTATATAAATGTATTATTGTGTATGTACTGCTGTTGATGTTATTATTATTTATGTTGTTGTTGTTGTTGTTATCATTATTACTATTTATATTATTGTATTAGCATGTAATGATGATACTGTATTTGTTGTGATACGATACGATACGATACGATACGATATGATACGATATATGAAATATGATATAATGATTTATGATACGATATGACATGATACATTATATATATATATATGTATATATATATATATAATTTTAATAATTGTATATATACAAACAAATATAGAGAATTAACATTATAGAGACACGACACAGTATATATACATACATATATATTTCAGTATTTGGCCACATACACAGCGCATCAATTCGAACACAGATGATGGCAAAAGAATACCGAATACTTTTTAGTTCTATCA
Organism: Helobdella robusta; assembly: GCF_000326865.2. Taxonomy (NCBI): domain Eukaryota; kingdom Metazoa; phylum Annelida; class Clitellata; order Rhynchobdellida; family Glossiphoniidae; genus Helobdella; species Helobdella robusta. The sequence goes on along the minus strand of NW_008704170.1, from coordinate 301,970 downwards.
TGCTTAAAATAAAGAAAATTTCGATTTTGAACTGAAGAATTTGACAATGATTTATAATCATCTACCGTTAAAAAAAAACAAAAAATTATACAGAAAGCTAACTATCGAGGAACGCGCGGTGATTTTCATCAATAATTGCATTTCTGACGGTCTTAATCTAATATATATATATATATATATATATATAAACGAATAATTTAATCAATAAATACGTCAACAATTGATTAATGCCAACAATTATGTAGAATTCATACAATACTCTCCATATATTATTATGTAGATGATAATTTAGGTTAAGTTGTATGATTAAATATATGTTGTATGTAGATGTATGTTATGTATGTTAAAGTAGGTAGGCAATTATAATGATAGTTAAATTAGGATAGAAGCCCACGACGAGACAGCAAATTTACAGTCATGAAGCAGCTTAACATAAGATAATATAACGTATAATTAATCAGAGCATATGATACTTTGTATAATAAGAATGAGGTGACATACAATAGGGACTGACTGGTTAGTAGGAGTGAGACAACTAATTTTTAGGCTCTAGGGAGCAAGGTCTCCTGATGTATAATAGGCAGGCTGGCACACGAGTTTGAGAATTTATATAGCGCCCCTTGCATATATGTATGTATGTATATATATTACATAATATATTGTGATATAAGTACTCTTGATAGTGTTAAAAATGTCATATTATTAATTTTCTGAAAACGAGTCATTTGAGAAGTTTAACTTATCATTCTCTTAGTTATTATATATAGTTACACACACAAACACACACCACACACACACACACACACACACACACACAAACACACACGCGAACTAAACATACACATACAAATTTCCATTAATAAATTTTTATAAAAATGTTTAAAACATGAATAAGCATATCATACACTATACAATACAACAAATAAAATACCACATAATAATAATTATTTTATTTATTTATTATTAATCATTATTGTCGTGTTATTACAATTATTTACAATAATTAATAATAATAATAATTAGGAATGCTTTGTTAAAATTTTATTTCAAAGAGCCGATCAAATAATAAGCGTGAAAACCTATACTCTTGGTAAAAAGTACGAACAACTGTCTAGAAACGTACACACACTTACACACACACACACACACACCACACACACCACACACACACACACACACTACACAAACAAACACACACACACAAACAAACATAAACAAACAAATAGAAACATCTTAATAATTTATGTGTAATTATAATGGCTAGTAATT
>NW_008704170.1:285672-300651 GCF_000326865.2 Helobdella robusta | reverse complement strand
CTTTAGTACATTCATCCATATCCATAACTTTTTTTCCTTAATGCGTTTTTTTCATCACTCAGGTAAGTTATCCTTATTTGATTTTTTTGTCAAACTATCTATGTGTGGATGAATAAACGAATGGATGAATGAATGAACAAACGAATGAATAAATGAATGGATGGATGATTGAATGAATGAATGATCAAATGAATGAACGAACGAACAAATGAATAAATGAATAGATGGATGAACGAATGAATAAAGGTAAAAGAATATATCAATACAATATACATGTAAATTAAATCATTATTTATCTATTCGTTTGTTTGTCTGCTTATTTATGTTTTATCTATTTACGTCTGACTTGTTGAAGTTTTGAAATAAAATAAAGGAATAAATTCAATATTTACTTAATAAATTTTATTCAGTCCAACAGTTTTTATATAAAAAAAAACTAGATTCTTTTTTAATAAAATCGAAAATTATTATAATTGATTTTTATTAACGTTAATTAATTAATTTAATTTAATTAATTAATTATTACTGGGATGATTGAAAATATAAAATAAATAATGTATAGCTGTACTAACGATGTAATATAAGTGTGCGAAATATAACTTCCTAAAGAGTTATATATAATTACTACCAGCTATATAATTATAATTATGTATATATATATATATATATATATATATATATATGTGCGTGTGTGTGCGTGTGCGTGTGCTTGCGTGCGTGTGTGTGCGTGTGCTTGTGTGTGTGTGTGTGTGTGTGTGTGTGTGTGTGTGTGTGTGTGTGTGTGTGTGTGTGTGTGTGTGTGTGTGTGTGTGTGTGTGTGTGTGTGTGTCTGTGTGAGAGCCTTGTCAAGTACGGTAACAAATGTTAAATGTGTTAAATGTAGTAACTAGTTAATTAACCAACCGTAGCATTTAAAATTAAATTATTTAATTATTTCTTTGAATATACAAATAACATATTTCTAAATGATTGGCTACATTTATAAATGTGTGGCAATAAATATCGTAAGAAAAATTATGTAACTATTATCATTAAAGTTGTTGTTTATATTTTATTATTATAGTTATTATTATTATTGTTATTATTATTATTTATATTATTTTATTTTATTATATTATTTATAATATTATTATTTATTATGCATACGTTTATTCATTTGATCATAATTTTGTAGAATATATTTGCCATGAGAAAAAAACACGAGCCATTTAATGAATTGGTTGATCACCATCAAAGATTTACACTTCAGTAATATTTGTGTGTGCGCGCGTGTGTGTATATGTGTGTGCGTACGTGCGTGTGTGTATGTGTGTGAGTGCGTGCGTGTGTGTATGTGTGTGAGTGAGAGAGTGTGTGTGTGTGTGAGAGAGAGAGAGAGAGAGAGAGAGAGAGGGAGGGAGTGTTTGCGTCTGTACAATTAGTTCATATGCAAACGTGTGTGTTAAAACATTTACAACTTCCTATTACATTGCAAAGGCTGTTTTTCGGTTATTTAAGAAGAAATAATCGAAATGTACACTCTCATACACAAACACACACACTCACATATATACACACAAACACACACACACACATACACTCACATACACACACACAAACAAAGTGAGGATTAAGCAGACAAGTATCAACCCTATGTATCATAAAATATGTATCAGTATGACCTGGAATGAATTTTAGGTCGACAACATCAACAGTAACAATAAAAGAAGAAGCAATACATTCATCCATTGCTACAGGGTACATCGCGCACACTCAGACACAGAAGAATTTGAAAGAGAGAGAAAGAGAAAGAAAGAGAGAGAGAGAGAGAGAGAGAGTAGTAGTAGTAGAGAAAGACCCAAATGTATTTTTACACATGTGTGAAAACCAACTTATACTATGTTGAAACACAACAGCAAATGCTTTGCTTAAAAATAAACATTCATACACATATATGTATACACAATACACACACACACACACACACACACACACACACACACACACACACACACACACACACACACACACACACACACAAGTAAACACACGAAACACTCATCTATTCACTGCCTGTAAGGCTTTAAAAGTTAACAGTAAGTAAGTAATAAGCCGCATATTGTCTTCTAAACATACACATGCATAATGTATATGTATGAATGTGTTTCTTTTTGCACGTGTGTGTGCGTGTGTGTGTAAATGTATTTATAAATGTTGATTGTTTGTTCTTTTAAATATAATACTAAACAACGCATGAAAGTTAAAACACTTAAATACAATAACAGTAAAGGTTTCATAACATTACTGATATGTATGTGTGTGTGCATATATATGTTATATAGGTATGTGTGTGTGTGTGTGTGTGTGTGTTTATTTGTGTGTGTGTATCTGTATGCATGCACGCTTGTATGTATGGATGGATGTATGTATGTGTGTTCGTATGTTTGTATGTATGTTTGTATGTATGGTATGTATGTATGTTTGTTTCCATGTATGTACTAGAGTCCCAAGCGGATATCCGCATTGAGGTTTCAAACCGCGGTTACCAATCCGCAATCGTGGTTGCGGATAAAAAATTCTCCAAACTCTGCGGATTTTGCGGTTTGTCACGGATTTTGTTTGCCGCGGATGCGGATTCAAATGCGTTATTTAAAAAAAACCGCTTGCAAAATTAAATTTCCAATTTTTATAAATTTTCGGAATAAAAAAATTTTATTTTTACGCTTGTTTGCTTATATGTAGGTGTGTGAGAATGTATGTGTATTTAATGGCCATGGCTGAGTCTCTCTGGGGTCCACGTCGATAAAGCCAAGCGAGCAGCTTCTACTAGTTACTTCAGCAGATTTGAATAGATAAAGCTAGTTGACTTACTTATGAAATTGCGTGGGTTTTAACAAACAACTAATACAAAAGATTTACTTGACTAAAAAATATTTTTAAAACAAAATAGTTAAATCGAATTATTTAATTTAAAATTATCGTCGTCAATTTAAATAAAAATATAGCTTTTTGATTAGAAAATAGAGAGCTGGACATAGTGGACTTACCCGCTTACTTATGAAATTGACTCAATTTGTTTAAAACATTGTAATTAAATTGAAAAATGTAATTTGAAATTATTTTTTCAATTTAAATGAAAATATTGCTGTTTGTTTCGAAAACACGGTGGCTAACCTACCGCCTAACAAGGCCATATGTCAGCTTACTTAGGAAATTGCAATATTTTCATTATCATTGACAAAAATTATTTCAAATTACATAATTCAAGGTTTATTGATTAATTAGTTGATTGTGTGTGTGTGTGCGCGCGCGCGCGCGTGTGTGTGTGATGTTATTATATATATATATATCCTACAAGGTTTGTTCTCATGAAGTGCTATATAAATCCTCAAATCTTCGAATACAAAGCTAACATGCTTGCTTTTATTACGTACCGAGATATCAAGAAGTGTTACAATTTAATAGCCTTATGGTGTGATTGTTACATACGAAATAATAACAATAATAATAATATAAACAACAATAATATTATCATAATAATACTTACACAATAATAATAACATCAACAGCAATCAACTAATCACTTCAAACGCGTGCATTACGATCGCGACGAAGTCTGGCACGTTTCATCGGGATGTCCCAAAAATAGCGAGGATTCGTATTATCGATATATTCGATAAAACTCGATATGGCGGTATACAGCTGTTCACCTACATGTTCGATTTCGGATACATCGATTGAGAATGGAAAGATCGAAGTCTGCTGCGTGGTGGAGAAATTGAAGTCGGTCATTTCGAGGCAGAATGTGAACTTGCAATCTGTGTAATCCTGCACCCAATCTGTTGAACATCCGCTTACAAGATCTGCGTGCGTGTGTGCATTTGTTTGTGCGTGTGTGTGTGTTTGTGTGTGTTTGTGCGCGTGTGTGTTTATATGTGTGTGTGTGTGTCCGTGTGTTTGTGTTTGTGTGTGTATTTTTATATTATTATTATTTTTATTCAGCAACAAAACTCACAACCAACGAGATCATACACGTTGCCAACTTTGAATTTCACGCCGTGTTGTTTCAGAATTTGGCGGGCTCCAAACTCTGACACTCTTACCTGTTGTTGTTGTTGTTTGTTGTTGCTGATATAGTAGTAGTAGTAGTTGTTGTTGATATAGTAGTAGAGTAGTTGTTGTAATTGTTGTTATTATTAATATAGTAGTAGTTGTTGATGATGATGATGTAGTTTTTTGTGGTTGTGGTTGTTACTCACTAACCAACCGACTAGCCAGCCAGCCAGCCATCTAAGCAAGCAAGCAACCAACCATCCATCTAAACAACCAACCAACCAACCGACTAACCATATCTTCAAAAACCGGATAAAGGTTATTACTGTACGCATATGGAATAAACCACAGCTGGCCGAAGGTATGCACGGAGTAATAACCTTTGACCCTGTGACGTATAGAGTTCAGTAACCTTATGAGATGTGTGGTTTCAACTTCACTGGCTGGTCTCTTTCCAGGGTAGTCCTCCATACATTGGTTCATTGAATACACCCCGTGTTTGTCGCCTGCGCGTGTGGTTTAGAAAGTGTGTGTGTGTGTAGTGTGTGTGTGTGTGATTCAGTAAGTGTGTGTAAGAGAGATTTAGTAAGTGTGTGAGAGGAGAGAAAGAAAAAAATAGAGAGAGAGAGAGAGAGAGGGAGAGAGAGAGAGAGAGAGAGAGAGAGAAAGTCAGAGTCAGTAAGTGAAGTTAAGTGTGTTTTTATGGGAGTGTGTGAGTATCATTAATTTTGCGTTCATCTGTGTGTGTGTGTGCGTGAGTGAGGGTCATTAAGTAAAGTTCTGTGTGTGTGTATGTGCTATATGCGTGTATTCATTTGGGGGTTAATATTATTTTGCAACTTGTTATTATTCTTCTTCATTTCCAGCTATTATTTTCAATATTATTCAATGCAGCTTACACCATACAAACCAAATCTTCAACATATCATATCGCAGGATGATGTACCAATTGTAACATGACAGCTGTGTGGCGATGTGCTAACAAACATGTGCTTTCTATTAAATGAAAATCTCTTCGGTTAATTTAAACGATAATCAGATAGATAGATATCTAGGACATTTTTCTTTTTATGTTATTAGTTTGTTTGGTTTGTTTTGCTTATCTATTAATTTATTTATTAATATAATTATTTACTTATTCCTTTGTCTATCTATCCATTAATTCGTTCGTTCGTTCGTTCATTCGTTCGTTCGTTCGTTCATTCATTCATCCATTCATTCATCCATGCACTCTTTTACTGCATATTATTAATTTAATTTGGCACAGAAAATACATTCTATTATACTTTCCTATTATTTTTATTTCGCTTTCTTCTTCTACTTCTTTTTATTATTATTATTGTACTCTTCTTAATGTTATTATTTTCTTACTATTGTTATTTTTCTTCTTATTACCATCAAATACTTGGCTCAACAATTGCCATGTACAAACGGAAAAAACCCACAACTTCTCTTTCTCTCCTTTCTCTCTCTTTTTCTCTCCTTTCTCTCTCTCTTTCTCTCTCTCTCTTTCTGTATGTCCGCTTTGCAGTTTTAAACAAACAAACAAATAAACACGACACGTCATCTAACCTTTGGCCCGGTAGAAATTTCTGTTCATATCGACACCGACACAATTTTCAGCGGTCGTTTTACTCCGAGTTTTCCTCCATACTCGATGCAAAAAATCCGGCTGTGGTTGGTTGGTTGGTTGGTTGGCTGATCGGTCCGTCAGTCGGTCCGTCGGTCGGTCCGTCGGTCGGTCCGTCGGTCGGTCCGTCGGTCGGTCCGTCGGTCGGTCCGTCGGTCGATCCGTTGATTGTCGGATAATTAATTGATTGGTGTGCAATTGTCAATGAGTCTACGATAAACATTACTAATAAAAATGCTGTCAGAATATTTATTAAAGCCATCATAACCTTAATCATCATCATCTTTATCATGGTCGTCGTGTGTAACTGCCTACCGATATCATCAGCGTATAAGCATTATCGCTTAAACATCATCAGAAAAACACAGTAGTATAAATATTTTCATTAGCATCTACACGAGAAAATTAGTGTTTGTTTACCATGATCGTCATCATGGTCGTCATCATGATCGTCATCATCATTATTGTTAGAAACTTTCAACAAAAACCATGTATTCCTGCTTCATATTAATTTATTGCAATCATTTTTCATCGTCATCATCGTTATCCTTATCAACATCGTCAACATCATCATGATCACTCACGCAGTCCCACTTACTCCGAACGTGTAATCGTATCCGTCCGGGTTGCAAACCGGGATGACGTAGAAATCGAATCTCCTCAAGAGATGTACCAGCCTTTCTTCATTCTTTCGGTAACCGATTAAAAGCTGAGCGCCAGAAAAATATTTAATTGCAAATGTCAAAAAATTAAATTATAATTACGTTGATAAAAAAAAAGAGAAAAAGAGAGGAGAAGAGAGAGAGAAAGTGGAGTAAGATAGAGAAATTGAGAAGATGAGAATGAAAAGAGAATAAAACACAGATAAAGAGGAGAAAGAGAAAGTGAGGGAGGACAAAAATAAAAAAAATTGAAAAAGAGAGGGATCAAACACATGAAAAAGAAAAAAGAAAGAAAGATACAACGGAGAAGAAAACTGTGAGAAAAACCGACAAAAATACCGACTTTTTTGATGATGTGCAGTGCCGATGTGACCGAGCCCCACTCTCTGGCATGCACACCGGATTCGATGAATATTATCGGTTTATTCCAATTACCGAGACCAATCTTCATTTTTTCAGGGACGTCCCGAATAAATTATAATTTAGTAAAATTTATTATTTAAAATTATAATTTATTGCAATCATTACCATTGTAATAATAATGTTGATCAAAAGTTAATTATTTACATAAACGAATAGAAAGGACTCTCTGTTATTACCACATACCTGTCGCACTCTCCATACCAAATGCTCTTACAGAGTTTTAAATTTGATAAACGCCTTTAGATCATTTATGAACTCAGTTACTTCTGACGCGATTTTTTGTGGCAATCAAATGCTTATCGATAATTATACAGCAGTTAAAAAAATTATTAGGAATGATAAAAAAGATAGAAAGCTCTTTGAAAAGAAGTACACAGAGTGACCACACAGAGTGACCACACAGTGACCACACAGAGTGACCACACAGAGTGACCACAGAGTGGCCACACAGAGTGGCCACACAGAGTGGCCACACAGAGTGACCACACAGAGTGACCACACAGAGTGGCCACACAGAGTGACCACACAGCGTCACAGCCTTGCGTATTTTAAATTTCAAATTTTATAAAAAAAATGTAAGCACGGACCTTAGCGTAGGTCAGTGTCCGGTTTTCATACGACCTTCCGTAATGTTTGACGCTGACCACTTCTGGGAACAACCTTACCATTATATTCAACCAGGATTCTATCTGTGCGTGAATGAATGAATGAATGAACGAACGAACGAACGAACGAACGAATGAATGGAAAAATAAAAAATTGAGTAAAACAAACGATAAAGTCTAAAAATCAATAAATAGAAAGACAAACAAATTAATAGAAGTTGATTAACATTTGATGGCTTGCATAGTTAGTGCATTCTTTTTGCTGTTGTTGTTACTTCTGTCTTCACACACACACACACACACCACACACACACACACACCACACACACACACACACACACACATACACACCAACTAACTTGGCTATAGTTAAGAAAGTAGTGTTCCACGACGTTCAGCAGCAGATCAACAGTTTGGTTGCGGAAAGAACTGACGTTGGCCCCACCGTAGCCACTCAGGTCTTCAGTGAGACAACTATTCATGTAACACTTAACAAATCGGTTTTTGAAACGGCTAATCCATCTTCTACTCCTTTTTGTTTTCTCATTTTCATTCTCTCCATCTTTCGTTGGGGGTGTTGTTGGAAGGCTCAGAGGTTGCTTGAGGTAGTGCTCTTGTTCTATCTTCATCGCCCTTCAGTAAAAGCATGTATTTATTGATTTTATTTTTAATATTTGTCGTTATGTGTTTTTGAAATGTACCACACAGATCAATCATTTGTTTGTATGCTGTTTGTTTGTATGTTTTTTGTATGTTGTTTGTATGTTGTTTGTATGTTGTTTGTATGTTTTTTGCATGTTGTTTGTGTTGTTTGTATGTTGTTTGTATGTCATTTGTATGTTTGTTTGTTCGAATCTGTTAGAATGTGTATAATTTATATAGTGATAGGATAAGGTTACACGATATATTATAATTAACGTTTCAAATGTTAGTGGTAAAAGATTGCTTATCAGGAAGCAGATGTTTCAGCGCAACTACGAACTTTCCGCATCCAATGGTTGGTTGATTACAATTCTATTTTATGGATTATATTATTTGGAGGAGAGAAGTTTTGTTTCGATTTTGTAAAAACTTCAAATAAAGCGTTTAAACCTGGTCAATTTCAATGTATCCGCGTGCATATCTAACTCCAGCATTATAACAGAAATTAAACGAAATGTCATCTGAAAACAAAAGTTGAAAAAAATTTATACAACTAACACGTTCATATTTGCAGGCATGACCTTCAACTCGTAACGATGGCGTCTCAAGAGGTCAATGACATCATCGATGACGTCAGTGCTGACGAAAATAGTGTCGTGACTCCACTGGTCGACGTGACCTTTCTTCATTGGGGTCAGGAGGTCATGTAAGTGGGCCAATCTTTTCCCGCTTCTGCTCTCCGTGGTTTTTATTACGCGGTACCTTTGATTGGTTGGTGATGAGTTGGGTGGGGGGTTGATGAGATGAAAGGAGTATTTTTCAATTTTACTTAATTTTAGGGTTTAATTAAGTAAAATTATTGCAATTATTCATCCATCATATTTTCTCCAGAGTCGTTAATATCGATGTATTGCTAGCCATCACCGAAACTGCGTCTGCGATACTCTTTTAGTGCTGACTTCCTTATAGACAAAACATTAGATGCAAGGTATCGAACTCGATGTTGCCGATACTTTCCAGGCAAAAAAATCGATACTCGATACCGAACAACATTCTTGAACGTCAGGTGTAATTATTTCTATTTATAATTATTTCTATTTGTAATTATTTCTATTTATAATTATTTTTATTTATAATTATTTCTATTTATAATTATTTCGATTTTCAAAGTTTAAGCACATTTCTTAGGTGGTAAATTTGGGATTTAAAATCAAGTTTTGCCGTCTCTTTGGCATGTTTGTTTTTATAAACTGTTTCGTCAAGTGCCTACCTATGTATAACTACATTCCAGTTCCAACTATTGCAAAGTAAGAAGGAACAACATTTAAGTAACTTTTTCAGAACTTTTTTATTATAAAAAGTTTAATAAAAAAAAATTCGCTAATCTAACCGGGCAGTAATTAAGTTGAAAATTATGAGACGAAAATTATGAGAAAATTATGAGATTTATGAAAAATCTAAAATAAAAACTAAAAACAATAATAATCTAAAAAGATATTGTTTGGCGAGTTAGCTCAGTCGGTAGAAGTGCCATGTCTCGTGCAGTTACGCGATAGCCAGGTTCGAATACTGTCGGTCCGAAACTCAAAAACTATTATACGCCATGTGTGTGTACGTCGTGTGGCGTTAGTTGTACGGCAGTCCCGAAGGATTAATTACAGGGATAATGGCATGTAAGCGGTTCTGCATGATAAAGAACCAAAAAATAATAGTCATTAAAAGAAATTAAATAAAAATAGCAATCTGAATAGTGTCTCGAACTTATTTTCATTTGAAGAATCCTTCCATGGATCAGCTTCTACGCTGGATACATCAGTTAAGATTATGACATTTAAAATAATACAACCTACTAAACATTTCAACATTTCTACTTGTTGTATTTATAAAATTTGTGAAAATTTGCTTATTACATCTATAACATTATGTGGTTGAATAATAATAATTAAACTATTTTAAATAAATTATACAAAAATATGTAGAAAAATACTTAAATATATACAGTATATTTATTCTAAAAGTAAAGAAGCCTTTGTAGAAACGTTATCTCTTAAATTAAATTGGATGAAACTTTATTCTCATCATCTTCATCATCCTCATCTTCCTCATCATCTTCATCCTCTTATCATCAGCATAACAAATAAATATCCACGATAAACAGCGTTCGCATATATACACGCATTCGTCTGTTGTGATAAATACAATGAGGATAAGCTACAAAAAGTATTCGTCTGTATGTATATATACGTAGATGTATATATATACATATATATATATATATATATAATATACATTTATATACATAAATGTATATTATAACATATAACATATAAATATACATAACGAATTGATTAGTTTTCTTCAAATGTTGCTATGATCACTATTTAGCTACAAGTTATAGTTTCTGACATATTTGCATTGTTACAGATACACATTGAAAAAACGTTGAATTTCTCCATAACACAAAAACACACAATAACTTAATTTGTTTATAAAGAAATGGTTTTAAAATAACACCGTTGTATCTAAATCACTATTATTAACAAATAAACACATTTTTTATTCATATTATGTTGTTCATAGTTGTTATACATCAAATAAATTTCTACTTTAACTCGTTGTTCAAAAGGTAGAGGCTCGCAAAATGAGGCTTTTGAGCCACCAGGAAATTTTGTCCGACATTCAGCAATTATTTGCAAAAGATATTGTTTTTGATCTTCCTCTTTTGTAATACATGAGTTGTAATTTGTTATTAATTTAACACCCCTTTCTGCTGTATCATTTGTAACTTTTAATCCGTCCACAATCTTTTTACTCTTTTAATATTCTTCGTTATTACTCCATAATTCTGGATTGGTATGCAAAAATTGATCATTAATATTAAATCTTTTTAAAAAATTACTTGATTGTGATGAAATAAAATGGTCCGCATTTTAGTCCAATATTTCTGATACTTCATTTATTTTTATTAGTGGTTTCATATCACAGTAGTCATCAAGTTCTTTATCCTCATTTGCTTGAGATATTAATTTTGTTGTCATTCTCTTTTATACACAATTACTTAATGAATCATCGAATAATGAAAAAACAGCCTGCTCTGGATTGAGGTACTATATGTGGTTGATAAATTTTAAAACTGATATATCTGAGATAAATTTATTGACTTTATTGTAATTTACCAAAGATTTTAACAATTGTAAATCTTGGTTTGGAGCAAGTGCAGGTTTCGGAGCATCCAACCACACTTTCACATAAATATTCATAATAAATAGACAAATATCATGGAATCCTTGCTTTTCAAAAATTGTCAGTTGAAACTGTTCTCTGAAAAGGTATATTTTCAACGAATATATTGCTTTTGCCATCCACCTTGCGTGATGAAAAGCACCAGGAGCCGCAAACACGATGTTTTCTGACAGAAAGCGTTCTAAAAATATAAGACAAAGATTAATCAATTCTTTGTAATCGCTCCTTGAATGATGAACTGTTAATTATTATAGAAGATAACTTGAAATTTGACCCGGATTAATCAATTTGCTGGCTACACTTTTATCTTTAACTCCTGATTTAAATTTTTTTATCAATGTTGTTCCATTCAGTTTAAAATTTTTTGAAAATATCCGATTGAGGGTCTGTAGTCTTTCCCATCACAGCATCAAAAACGGATCTCAACACTACCTCCAAAATGTGGTGGCGACATGGTAGATACAATAATTTTTTCTCCATCAATTGCTCTAATAAAACTCAAGCACCTTTAATGCGTCCAGTATTCACGGCAGTTGTGTAAAAGGACATTGCTTGAATCTTGTCTAGTGCACTCCACTTTCCAAGTTCTGAATAAACAGATTTTGCAATTATACTGCCAGCACCATTCTCTAATTGGGGAACTCCAATTAACTGTTCTTCTTCTCCACGGCTAATTAAGACTGCAACTCTTTCAACATTTTCTTTATTTAACATATCTGGAAGTAATTTCCCATCCCAATGTACAACTTCTCATTACCAAAAATGAGAAATCGTAGAAAAACCAAAAGATCTTAATATTAATACATAAAAACAACATATAGCACCCGGGTTAGTAATAGTAAATAAGTTATTGTGTGTTTTTGTGTTATGGAAAAATTCAACGTTTTTTCAATGTGTATCTGTAACAATGCAAATATGTCAGAAACTATAACTTGTAGCTAAATAGTGATCATAGTAACATTTGAAGAAAACTAATCAATAAACAAAATAAAACTTAAATCATGTTTCTAGAGTGAACCGTTTTTATTTTACAAACCGAAAACTGCGTTTTTTTCAAAATTTTCCAATTTTTCGAAATTTCAACCTCGATGAGGCACGGGTTAGCATTATCCAATTGAGCTAAAACTTTACAAATGTCATTTTTTAGTCAAGTGGCACAATTTAGGGGGTTCCCCCGATAAGATTTCGAAATTTTTTTTTTACATATAGCGTTGTAACCACCCTAATGTGTATGTGTGTTTGCAATCAATATATAATATAACTTACTATATAAGTACTACATAGTAGGTTAAAAATGATTTTTTTAATGAATATAATTAAATAATTAAAAATAGTCCCAACAAAAATAGCATGATGATTTATGTTGTTTGGTTGTTATAATTAATCTTTTTAACAAATATAAACAATTTTTGAAAAATTGTTTATAAATGTTTTTAATGAAAATCGTTTTTGTGCTAATGTAAACGCATGTATGAATGTACGTGTGTGTGTGTGTGTGTGTGTGTGTGTGTGTGTGTGTGTGTGTGTGTGTGTGTGTGTGTCTGTTTGATTCCGTTTGTATCTATTTGTACATGTTTGTATCTTTCTTCGAGTGTCTGTGCATACTTTTGTATGTCTTCTATTGTTAGTTGGACCTGTTAGCATATGCTCGTATGTTTGTATTAGCTAATTTGATAGTATCTTAAAGTATATTTGTTCATGTCTGGTTTGACATATTCCGGTATGAGTTTGTATTTCTGGTTGGCAGTTCATTTTTGCAGTCATGACTTTCCATTCATAAACTTGTGGAACTTTGAACTTTGTTGTTGTTTGTATGTTGGAGTTACAAAGCGCCAGTGCTTGAGTTACTTTTTGATCAAAATTCTGTCGAATGAGAAACAAAATGCTTAAAAACCGTAAAAAAATATCATGGCAATCATTTCAATGTATCAATATTTGTGAACTATGTGGTCTAAACAAGGGTAGGCCTATTTACCAGCATACAACACCTTCTTATGGGTTGAAGCAGGGATATGCAAAGAACCTCAATTTTTTCAACTTTTAATTATTTTCAGTAATGTCTCCCCTTGCTCCAAACCACATAACTAGAATAATAAGACTAATCGATCAATTCGATCTATCAGTCGGGCTATTTGTCGTGCTTGGATTGTTGGCTTACGAAATTGCATGGATTTTAACGAGCAAGCTAAATGAAATATTTACTTGATTTAATATGCTTAAAACATTGTAGTAATTCTATTTAATTATAATAATGATTAATAGAATTATGTATTATTAAATTATTTTTGTTAATTTGAATATAAAAATTGCTTTTGGTCCGGTGAAATCCGGTGGCTTACTGAAGCCGAAGGTTGGCTTAGTAGGATTGAACTAGTCACCCTTTTTTTTACACTAGGTATTCGATCATGTTAAAAATTGGTTTGCTTATAAAATAAACGGCCTAAATAAATTAAAATTGTTATTTGAACAACTATCTTCATTATATTCAATGAATATTTTACATTCTGCTGGTGCTCATAAGAAACTGGCTGCTGAAATCATATGTTGGCTTACAGCAGTGGCTTACAGGGTTTCATAGAACTCTTACGATAGCACTTTTTTGTACATATGCTTTAAATAAATCAATATATTCATATCACAATTATTTTTGTCAGTATAAATATAGAAATTGCTTTTGTCAGGTGAAAAACAGTGGCTTACTGAAGCCGTAGGTTGGCTTAATCGGATTTTTTCTCATGTATACAATACTATGAGATAAATCAATCAAACAATCGGTCGGTCGGTCGGTCAGTCAGCCAGCCAGCCAGTCAGTCTGTCAGTCAATCAATCAACCAACCGATCAATCAACCGATCAATCAATCAACTAAATTGAATGAACCAAATAAACAAAAATAAAAACAAAAATAAATAAAAAAAATTTGCAAGGCCTGTTCAAACTCGAACAAACAGTTAACCGTACAGATCTACAAACAATTTCGAGATTTTAGTAAAGAAAGAAAAACACAGTAGTTGCTTTTATTTGAATTCATTCAAAAATGAAAACTGACGGTTAATTAAAAAAATTTTAAAATGTCAATTTTCTTATAAAATTCGTATTTTAAATAAACAAATATAACAAAATATCGACCGATAAAAATAATTATTATCCATTATTATTATTATCATACACACTCCTTAAAAGTTCTCGAAGGATAATAAACCACGTAACATGAACATTTAGTAAGAACAGTTCACAACATATCATAATGACTAAATCAACATACTAAACAGAAATAATTTATACATGCATATATACAAAGTAAATCAAGAAATATCCAAAAATTATATAACCAATTTAAAAAAAACTAGAAACCAGTCAACATTTAATGAATAAATAAATAGACATTATTAAAAAGATTGTTCAAAAAGGTACAATTTAAGGCGACGACGAGAATGAAATGTAATTTGTTTTGTTGGTGTGGTGTTGTGAAGCGAAAACAAACACATCACACAAAACTAGTAAGAAGTCGCAAGAATAATAGTCAGTCACCTACCTATAATAAAATTACTCTCAGGGCCCTAGCTTACTTATAAACATTGACTCAACTCACTTACCTACAAATTTGTATTTCTCGTTTTAGATGTTTCAAGTATTTTATTTAACATATTTTAGCGTTTTATTTTACTTGAAGCTTTTTAACTAATGTTAAGCCCTAGCCTACCTACAATTGTTTAACTCATCTCAGTCCCTAACTTACCTATA
>NW_008704170.1:262026-285520 GCF_000326865.2 Helobdella robusta | reverse complement strand
GGGCGCGCACTCTCCAGAAACTTCACTCACTACCGACGAACCTCCATTGCACCGACCATCATCTGACACGCATCGATGGAATGAATTTGACCGGATACTAAAAAATAAATTGAAAAAAAATATTAATTCACTAAAATAAAAAACAAGCAATTGGAAAAAATAGGCAACTTATCTTTTTGAGATAACACTCAATCTTTGTTCAAATTCGAGTACTTTCAAAGGTACAATGAGACAAAAACAAATTTACCTTTAACATTATCTTCGATTTGTCATCGGAACGGTCATCATGAGACCACCATCTGAAACGTGCTGACGCCCACTACAGACCACCTCTCATCATTCTGTAGACAAGTTTTTATTAATTAGCGAAGTAGTAAATCAAGAAACAAAGGACCGAACGAATAAATGATTAACTGAATGATTGAACGATTTGTTGAATGAATAAATTAACTAATTAATTAATCAACCAATGATTTAATGAATGAATAGAATGAATCAATGAATAAATTAACTGAGAAATAATTTAAAAGATAGTGATAAAATGAATGCATGAATGAATGAGAAAAATAAAAAAAAGAAACTAAATCATACTTCAAAAACCGTCGTTTTTATCTTAGAATTATCATCGGAACGATCATCATGAGACCTCCATCTGAAACGTACTGATGCCCACCACAGCCCACCTCTCATCATTCTGTAGACATTTTTTTAATAGCGTATTAGTAAATCAAGGAACAAAGGAACGATCGAATAAATGATTAACTGAATGATTGAATAATTGGTTGAATGAATAAGTGAATGAATGAATTAATTAATAAATCAATGATTCAATTAATGAATAAAATGAATTAACAAATCAATTAATAGAAAAATAATTTAAAAGGTTGAGTGATAAAATGAACGAATGAGAAAAATAAAAAACGAAACTAAACCTTACTTCAAAAATCGTCGTTACTTTACTTTCCATTGCACCGACCACCACCATCTGGTCGGCATACAAAATACCATCCGAACTTCAGAGTGTCAGTCGAACAGCCAACGAGCTGATTCTTCCTACACCACCATCATCATATGTAAATCATCATGAGACCACCATCTAAAACGTGCTGACTCCCACCACTGCCCACCTCTCATCATTCTGTAAACAAAATTTTTTTATTTGCGTAGTAGTAAATGAATGTTAGAATCTTAGAAGCAAAAAAAATTAAATTATAAAATGAAAATAATGTCAAATAAATAAAATTTTAAAATAATAAAGTAAGTAAAATGTAAAAAAAACTTACCGTCGTCTATTCGACAAAGGCAGAATGTTGAATGCGGTCCTCCAAAACTGGTGCCAGTCCTCCTCGAGATTGTTGTTGAAACACAGCCCGCGTTGACGGAGAAAGATAAAGAGTAGATTCTCATCAGAAAGCTTAGCGGTGCCTGCATCTCAAATTGCTTAATAAAAATAATCCTATCTACCTATTCAATTACCTTAACTAATCTATATTAAATTGTTAATGGTACGATAGTCGAAAGTCCCCCTTCATTCTTCCTCTTTGCACAGAGGTTCACCGACAGCCAGGGCACCGGATAGAAAACCATTGCCGTGCGGATAGTAGACTATTGCCGTGCGGATAGTAAACCATTTGCCGTCCGGAAGCCGTGCGGGTAGTAGACTATGGCCGTGCCGCATGGTAAATCATTACCGTGCAGATAGTAAACCATTGCCGTCCGGATAGTAAACCATTGCCGGTAAACCACTGGCCACCAAGGCTTACCTCTGACAACAGACTTCGAAATTCAGAGTCTATCGGCTATCGTACCCTCAACTTACCTATTCATTACAATTAAGCACTAGCTTACCTAAAATTACAAAAAAACTCAAGAGCCCAATTCATTTGCCAATCGGCACCCACCCCACCACCTACGTAATGCCTTGGGCTCCAACTTAGTAATAATAATATAAAACTTAAACCCTAAATCTATTAATGAGTGTGTTACAACGTAGCCTTAAATTACCTATTCATTACATTATGGCCCTAGCTTACCTAAAATTACAAAACTCAGAGCNNCAATTCATTGGCTTTCGGCACCCACCCCACCACCTACGTAATGCCTTGGGCTCCAACCTAATAATAATAATGTAAAACTTAATAACTAACTTACCTCTCGATACACTTACAGCGTTTATTTAATTTAAATTACAAGATTGTTCCTAGAATTAAATTATTGCTTTTAACTACCTATGAAATTAAATTACTCTCAACCTTAGCAATAATAAATTAGAATGTGTAATGAAAATAAAATAACGCTCAAATACTAATATGTGTTTATATATGTATTTGTGTGTGTGTATATAATACGCTGATGCATGTAATGTGGGTGCGAGAAAAAGTAGAAGAGATAAACTTACGCTGCCTACCTATTCAACTACATTAGTGTTGGATGCTTCCTATCTATCCTACTTACAATTAAAATTATGCCTATCTAGCCTACCTATATAGCTACTTAATGTAATTGTGTGTATGTGCGTGTGCGTGTGAGCATTCTTACATAATGTTAAATTACAGAGAAATACAGAGAAAAAAGAATAAAACGTATCCCAGCCAGGCGTATCTTTGCCACTGAATGAACGAACGTAGCCTGACATCTTCCACGATGAATTCTTGAATAAAATGAATGAAATGGAGAAATCTTATTTGACTAATTTAAATGAAAATAGAAAAACGAGCCGCGGTGAAACCCGCCGGAAAAGCCAGCCAACTGGCAAAAAAAGAACCGCAAAGAAACCGTAAAACGTACCCCAGCAGGGCGTGCATTCTTTGCCACCGAATGAACGAACGTAGCGTGACATCGCAACCATTCTGATCGTCCACGATGAACTCCTCTGGAAGCTTCAACCTGGCTAAATAAACCTGAAGAACCTAAATGAATTGAAAAATCTTATTTATTCAATTTAAATGAAAATAACCGCAAAGAAACCGACCGGTCGGCAAAGAAAAGAGAAAAGAAGAGCAAAAAAAGGTATATATATAGAATTTATGCTCTATATAACTCTATATAACTCTATATAACTCTATATAACTCTATATAACTCTATATAACTCTATATAACTCTATATAACTCTATATAACTCTATATAACTCTATATAACTCTATATAACTCTATATAACTCTATATAACTCTATATAACTCTATATAACTCTATATAACTCTATATAACTCTATATAACTCTATATAACTCTATATAACTCTATATAACTCTATATAACTCTATATAACTCTATATAACTCTATATAACTCTATATAACTCTATATAACTCTATATAACTCTATATAACTCTATATAACTCTATATAACTCTATATAACTCTATATAACTCTATATAACTCTATATAACTCTATATAACTCTATATAACTCTATATAACTCTATATAACTCTATATAACTCTATATAACTCTATATAACTCTATATAACTCTATATAACTCTATATAACTCTATATAACTCTATATAACTCTATATAACTCTATATAACTCTATATAACTCTATATAACTCTATATAACTCTATATAACTCTATATAACTCTATATAACTCTATATAACTCTATATAACTCTATATAACTCTATATAACTCTATATAACTCTATATAACTCTATATAACCATGCATAATAATACATTCAATCAATAAAAATCCCACTAAAACCAGGAACCACCGCATACCTGCTGAATGTATGATGTGAAACAAAACAAAAAAAAACACAAAACAAAAATCACACCACCAAGTAGAGTAAAAGAATAACCTACCTATGTAACTAAATTATCTTATGCCCTAGCCTACCTATATAATAAATTAATTTTTACCTCACCTACCTATGCTTCATTAACTTAACTCAAGACTCATGAAGAAAGAGAAAAAGGAGTAAAACACAACATAAAACACTACCACACAAACAAACATGATGTATGTATGTATGAGCAACCGTTAAAGAACCCACCTAAAATTAAAAAAATACCACCTACAAACATGCAAACTCTATATAACTCTATATAACACTATATAACTCTATATAACTCTATATAACTCTATATAACTCTATATAACTCTATATAACTCTATATAACTCTATATAATAAAATAAATAAAAATAAAAAAATTTTAAAAATAAAATAAATGAGATCAGACAGACTGCTTCAAGCGAGGCAGAATGCTGATCTGATTTTCATGTTGTCTCAGCTCCTCTATTTATACTCGTTTCAACTATACATTCTCATCATTTCAATCATTCGCATCAGTAAAAAACTTGTTTAATGTATATACTGCACTATTATACAGTCTTAACCACAATGCTAACCGTACTAAATTGAAGTCATCGAACGAACGCCTTCGAAACTTTCTGGTTGGCTGGTTGAATCTGCTATATTGCTTTTCATATAAACATAATTTAATGTAATATAATTTAATTTTTTGTATACATGGATTCCAGTCACTTTATGTATATATAATAAAAATTCATTATAAAAGCAACAGTAATCAGTGCTATATATGTAAGCGCGCAGTTCAAATTTTTCGGGAAGAATTCAAAATTGTTGGAGACCACACCTTGCTTAACATCCAATTCCAAACCGAACTAGGCCAAGCTAAGCCAATATGCATAGATTTAAAAGCGCTTTTATGTTAATATTTTGCTCGCTATATTTATATACTTTATAAATTCATTATAAAAAACAACAGTAGACATTACTATATATGTACGCACGCAGTTCAAATTTTTCGGGGGGAATTCAAAATAGTTTGAGACCACGCCTTGCTTAACATCCGATTCAAAGCCGAGCCAAGCCAAGCTGAGCCAATATGCATAGACTTATAAGCGCTTTTATGTTAATATTTTGCTCGCTATATTTATATATTTTATAAATTCATTATAAAAAACAACAGTAGCCATTACTATATATGTACGCACGCAGTTCAAATTTTTCGGGAAGAATTCAAAATAGTTTGAGACCACACCTTGCTTAACATCCGATTCTAAGCCGAGCCAAGCCAATATGCATAAGCGCTTTTATGTTAAAATTTTGCTCGCTTTTTAAACGAATATCCTAATATAACAAATTCTCCATCCTATTTTAATTTTCTTTGATGCTTTTTAATCAGTCAGGTTACAAAAATCATTATCGATATCACAATGAAATCAATTTAAAATTTTTTTTTAATTATCGATAAAATTTTTAAATTGTTGATGAAAATAACTAGTATATATAGTGTAGTAAAACGTTTAATTCACAAGAGAGAATTCACAATAATTTGAGACTACACCATAACACAATTGTACAATTTGAATGTGTAAATACAACATTATAAATGTATTATAACTACATGTATATATCTATCTATTTCTTTATTTAGTTCTGCCTGTGTATGATATTTTGTCAAATTTATTTGATAGGAATTGAATATAACCTTCATACCGGCTGATTAACTACCATGCAGTAAAATAACTACTGTTGACACCATTTCCTCCAACGATTTCGCAACGAATTGCCCATACCATATAATTAGAAGAAACTCTTTCAATCAATGTTTAAATTTTTATATTGTTATTTATTCTTTCGTTTTTGTTTCTGTACTAATTTTCGTGTCAGATACAATAATTTAGTTTTTAAGTAAATTTTCATTTTCGTAGCTATACACAAACATGCCTACCTGTTGCATTTAAAAATTGCATTAATAATAAATAGAAATGAGAAAATTTCTGATGCATCTTTTTACAGGTTTATTTTCAAATTAACTTCACATTAAAATAAATGTAACAATATCCATATTGAATAGAACTATTTTGTTTTACAATTACATATATTTTATTTTATAGACTATTATAATTTATAATGCTATCATGGATTACCATTTTATTATTAAAAGCAATACTTAAGAAATGCACAAGTTTCTGTAACAGTTTATAAAATTTCAGATTTCCTCAAAATGTAAAAATGCAAAACGATTGGATTAAGTGCATTAGACAGGAAATAAATGATTTCAAATGGCTTCCATCAAAAAATGCAAGAATATGTAGTGACCATTTCTGTAATAAAGATTATAAGGGTTATGATGGAGAAAGAAAGGTAATGCTGAAGAAAGCATTCCCATGTTTTCAAGTTAGTTATATTTATATGTCATCAGTTACACAATGAAGCAATTCACATCATCATTGTACATTGCAACATTCTTATCTATACAAAAAATATAAAATGCATTCAACAATATTCCATGTATTTTATTAAAACTTAGAAAGGGCATAATGACATTGTGAATAATAAACCCTGCTTAGGACTGGGATCATCATCATCATACCAATCACCATTACAAGTAGAGTCAATTTTATATTAATGCTTAACAAGTTAACTAAATTGGCATAATCATGTTTTTATATGAAATACACATCAAGTATTTAATGTAACAAATAAATTAACAGAAAAATTTCTGGAAAAGTTTAAAAAAATTAGAACATATGACTCTGATCAAAAATCATTCGCGTTGACACTGCATTTGTATGGGCATAAGGCATATGATTATCTTTGGACAAATGGCTTACATCTTCCTCACGCTAGGACATTAAGAAAGTAATCTTGTCATACCTGTTCAATAATTTTAATAAGATTGTTTTAAATAACTATTCTCAATGTCATTTTATTAACACTACATTAAAAGGTGGCTACAAAACATTGACGTTATGCCTGGGGTGATTTCTACAAACCTTATTGACTAATGGTAATGGGGATCCTCTGGAACTGTAGGATCATGACATTCAATCTAGTCATGGATAGAGAAATCAATCCTTGATATATTTGATAACAAACATTTATTATAATATAAGAATGAAAAAAAGATGTAGGTGTAAGGCAAAATCTTACTAGAACTATTATTTTTAACAATTTATGATTTATTTTTTTATTTATGACTTTATCCATTTTCAATGATACCGATATTTTTAATTATTCTTATCCAAATTATACTCATGCCTATATAAATTAATTTGATTGTGGCTATTTCTATGCTTAATTATTTTATTTACTTGCCATAGGTATGTACAGCATTTAATAAATTAATGATAATAATTAATTAATCAATTTTCGTTTTGCGTCCAGAGACCCGGTTTCCCGAGGTATTAATAATTAATAACACAACATTCTAAGTGCATAAAATATAATAAATTAAAAGTACAATTTTTACAAACCTCATTGGTTATGGTGATGGGGATTCTTTAAAACTGAATGATCATGATCTAACAAGTCATGGATTGATGAATCACTGGAATCACACATTATCTTTAATAAATTTAATAACAACATGTACTACAATTTAAGAATAAGGAATATTTTGTAAAACATTAAATGAAAAAAAAATTTAGTTTGAATCACTCATAAAGTCATAATTAATAAATTTTAATTAAATTGCAAGTTAGCTTGGGGAGTTTGAAGCTTGAATTGAACAAATTACAAAATTGTTTATTTTATAAAATTGATTAATAAGTTGTTTAATATATTTATTTAATTTAGTATATTTTTTATTCCCAGACCTAAGCATTGTAAATAAAAATTTTAAAACCAATCAAGCAATAGAATTTAGGATCTTAGGAACAAGTGCTGTTAGTGGTTAACTGTAGTGGTTGGCAGTTTCTAGTAGTCTAGTTTCTAGTTAATGTTCGTTAGTGTTATTTCAATTAGTAATTAGAATCAGTAGAGTTTAGTTTTAGCTTAATTATTAGATTTTAGTAATTTAATTACTAATTAGTCGTCGTTTAGTGTTGTTACAGTTAACGAGTTTAAGTGTCGTTGGTGGTTCACAAAAATTTTTTTTTATTTAAAATGCAAAAAGATACTTAACCGTCATACAGCAACATCTATCCTAAAACAGCATCTAGTATCACCTTTTAAAACATTTTGAAATTTTAAATAAAAGCAATATTCCGAAATTAGTAAATATACGATCGTAACTTTTGACTTGGGCGATAAAAAATCACCCTCCAATTTTCCTCCGAAAGTAAGCTCCTTGTTCGACCGTCAAAAATGAGCGAAGGCCGTTATATTTATTCTAATTATATGGGTTTAAATAAGTATTTTCATTATATGTGATGCCAAATACGTGTTACTTTATTTTGTTTCTAAATTTTTTCAAATAAGAGTTTTTTTATCTATGGAACCACACAACTATGCTGAGCGGAATTAGGCAGTTGATACGAAGTTCTGTTTTAAACGTTGCCTGCCGTAAAAAGGTATTTTAAATTATGTTTTAACTAATTAGTCGAAATAGTGTTTCTTTTATTTTGGAAAAAAATTATTACTATCAATTAGTTACATTTTTTTTTATTGTTTTGAAGTTCCCTTGCGACAAAACGCGAATCCTCACATTAAGGAAGATGAGCCACCATGATGAAGTTCAGAGAGCCATGGGGGCCACCGTGCCGACGAGTGAGGAACCCCCCAAACCAACCATTTTCAGCAAAATTATTGACAAAACCATTCCTGCTAAGCTCATCTACGAGGATGAACATGTAATTTTATTTATTTTTATAAAATAAATAAATAAATAATAAATATTAATTAGTAGGTTGCACAAATATTTAATTAATTATTTTTATTGTTTGCATTTGAAAAATTCGTTTTTTTTATTGATTATATTTTCAATTTTAGTTTTGTTTTCTGAGTTAGCTTACTTACTTAACTTATTGTAATTGTTCCAACTAAAAAAATTGTTTGGTCATAGTATTCCATTCAAAGCAGATGCCTGCTATGTTATGTTATGTATGTGCATGTAATATTATTGTTATATTGTCAATAATTACAACATATTATGGAAAAATCTAGAAATAAAATGTTTCTTGGTTGAATTCTTCAATTGTTTACTTGTTAATTTGTTAGAAATCTTTTATTTTACTTGATTTGTTGTGTGTCATAGCTGGCTTAACAGTTAGCATGTCGTATAAATATAATATTTTAGTCATCAACTACTGTTTCCTTTAAACGTTGAATTTATTTTAAACTTTAATTAACAAAAACATGTAACTCCAGTGTGTAGCTTTTCATGATGCCAACCCCCAAGCTCCGGTGCACTTCCTGTTAGTCCCGAGGAAAATAATCACTGGTCTGTCTGCTGTCAAAGATGAGGATAAAATGGTCAGAATGTATAAATTTTCCATTCATTCACCTGATTATCTTTTAGAATTTCTATTTTTCAATTCTTATAGCTAACAAACACTCTTATAGTTTTTAAAATAATTTTCTTAGCTCCTCGGTCACATGATGACTGTAGTGGACAAGGTGGCCAGAGAACAACGCTTGGACAGTGGATACAGAGTTGGTCAGTTGAAAATTTGTTACATTTTAATTTCTTTCCAACAGGTAATTTATTATTTTTTTATAATTTATTGCATCATTAATTTTTTTTTTACAGTTCGGTATCTAATGTTATCTTTCTTCAGTTTTCGTCATACTCTTACCTTTTAAATTTCTTCTCATTAAACTGTTGACCTTAGTATGCAATTTTATAAAGATGAAGTAATTTCAATATATTGCAACAATGGCTAGAAGAAGCTGTTGTGATGAATATTCAATACATTATTCCCACTTTTATAGAACTTACCTTTTGAAACCACCCAAGCTTCACTACAATTCTTGTTGACTCATCCTGAAACCATTCTAATCTTGCATAGTTATAAAAGTTATAACAATAGAATGGCTTATATCTGTTAACAATTTTGTCAACAATTTTATGCAGAGCATGGAAACAACCACTATATCAATAATACTAATTACTAATACTAATCAGTAATTAACACTAATTAATAAGTAGTAAATATTATAATTCATATATATTATTTTTACTTTTGGCAGTTATAAACAACGGACCACAAGGTTGTCAATCCGTGTACCATCTTCACTTACACGTTTTGGGAGGTCGTCAGTTAGGCTGGCCCCCGTGTTAATCCAATCCCCATCTAATTTGATGCGTGCATCCATTTGAATCAATGGATACCAACTAATCTATATCTAACTGATCTATACCATCAATCTTTACGAAGCTGTTGACTCACCCCCTTTTGATTAATTGTATTTTAATTAATGGAGATAATTGTTATAAATACGCAGTTCTTTATATTTCTTTCACATTTGTTTGTCTTTTTTTGGTCTCGTGATAAAATTTTTTTTATCTTTAACCAAATTTTTTGTTTTGAAAATTAGTCGGAAATTTCTGTTTTTTGAAAAATAGATAAATGAAAAACGTCTTATTTACTAATATGATCAAAAAGGTAAAATAATAAAAGGATAAATCAGATAAATATAGGTAAGTTATGGGTATTGCCAAATAAAGACTGAATAGCTAATGTAATTTGTAGTTGTAGTTGGTAACGTCTCTGATTGAAAAGTTTAACTTTCATCGACAGTTTTTCCCATTACGAATGAACAACGGCCTGACAATTTTAATATTGAATATTTTATTTATTAAATATTTTTTCAAGAAAAAAAAATTAAGTAAAAAAATCTGTAATCGGTGAATGAGCAAATGCACTATAATCTTTAAAAGCTACCGATGTATCGAGGGTTGTTTGTATATACTATTGTTACTATTTATTCGTTTATTTATTTATTAATTCATCATTTTACTAAGCAATATGTGAAACATGTTAATATCTATTCCTCACGATTCGTATACACGCACCAAACAACATCCATGATATGGACAGACATTGGGTTATATATACTTCATATTCACATACCCTTTTGTGTTAGGAATTATGTTACATGAATGTTATACGCTATGCAACATGCCAAAAGATATATCCAAGCTAAGCAACTAGTATATGCGTGTATATATTTATGTTTGCATATATGTATGTACGCAACTAGTATATGTATTTATGTTTGCATATATGTATGTACGAACGGCTCGACGAAGTTTATGTTCTTGTTCAACACTAAAAACAGTTCGATATGTATGTACCACGTTTGTATGTATACATACATGTTTGTATACATGTGTGTATCTGTGTATATATTTACGCGTAAGTTTGTATGTAAGTAGTTAATAAACTTATATATAATTAGTAAAATATTCATTTAATTGTATGGAATACAAGCGGGGATTGAGATAATGAAAGTAAAAATACATTAAAATTAAAAGAATACTTAAGTGAAATCTTTGTTGTTCGTTTTTAAAAAGTTATCCATAAATATATTAAGAAAAAAAAGTGAATAAAATTAGTTTTTAGTTTTTAAAAATATGAAAGCAAATTTTTTTTTTAATTCTAGCAATTACCTACGTATCACTTTTCGAATCTCACACGCACACGCGCACAATTCTCTGAAAAACTCACATATTACATCTGATGTTCAAATCTACCAGTCCACAATTAACATTAAACTAAGGTTCTTAACTTAAAAGCTAATTCGTTTGTTAAAAATATTTATATCACATGACTAGTGTGGACCAATAGGATTTTAATAATTAGCAAGCAAACACACGTACACACACACACACACACACACACACACAAGTACACACAGATACACGCACACAACAAACAAACGTATACAACCACGCAATGTTATATGTTTATAGGAATAATATATTTATATACAATGTTTACAATTCGCAAAATAATTCAATAATTCAAAATCTGAAGAAAAAAACGGCAGGTAATGTACGATTAGATTGATTGATTGGCTGATTGATTGATTGGCTGATTGATTGATTGGCTGATTGATTGATTGGCTGATTGATTGATTGGCTGATTGATTGATTGGCTGATTGACGGAGTGAATGATTGATAAATCGATAGACCTATTTATAGATTAACCAACAGAACAAATGACAGATTGAATGATTGAAAAAAACCAAACCAAATGGGATGAAAAAAAAACATTGCTAATTATTACAAAGCTGGCTATAAAAGTGAAATATAATAACAGAACGCTAAGGGTTCCGAAATCAACCAATCTGACCGGTGACGAAAATAAAAGGTTCCATACACATACAAACTTATGCCATTATTGAAACTTTTCTTGAAAACTTAAACCTTTTAGGAGTTATACATAATATAAATATATATATTTATATGTTGAGAGGAGACCATATTTTATACAGTATTGTAGAATTATATATATATAATTGAATAATTTAATCAATAAATACGTCAAAAATATCATAAAGAAAATGATAAAAATGAATCAAAATAATAACAATAGCGACGAAGCAACATCAAATAAACTATGAGGGTATGGCAAATTTATAAATCCTGTCACATGCAAACCCAATATACTTATTTGTATACCCACACACAAACATATGTAATACCCACTTGTGTATACATATACACGCACATCTGTGTACCTGTGTGCAGTACACACACACACTTATGTTGTACAAACAGACAAGCGTATAATTAGGTGAATAATTATATATATATATATATATATATATATATATATATATATATATATATATATATATATATAGATTTATTTAACTGAAAAAAAATCATTTGACAAAATCAAATTTAACATTCTGTAACATTCGCAAACAAATTTTCTATCAAAACTTAGTAAGTTGCTATAAAAAACAGAAGAAAAATTAAACAAAGTTAATGCTAACTTTATCATGTTAATACTATATCTCGCATTATGACGACGAACGATGATGATGACGACGACGATGACGACAATGATGGTGATGATAGACATTCACTCAGTTCATTACAAATTGTTGTCTTGTAATCATTTATTATCACTAATTGATAAATTGAAAAAGCATTAAAAAAAGCTATCTGAATGATGATGATATTGAATGATGATGATGATTTGATCGCCTCGTGCCTTACTTACAATGCTTTTTTGAATGAAAAAGAAAACGTAAACATCTTCCTAGCCAGCCAATAAGAATAAGCGTCGATTGAAAAAAGAAATGTGGTTGGTCGATTTGAGATGAACTACTTGTTAAGCGCCTGCTGACTGTCCAACCAGAGACGCAACTTCTCTTCTATAAGGATGGCTATTTTCGGACAATCGATCTAAAAATAAATAAATTTCCCATGAGTATATTATTGAAAAAAAATTAACAAATAAATTAATTAACACGTACAAAATAATTTAATCAAATAAATAATAATAAGAAAGTAAAAGCGAACAGAATTGATGAATCCATGCTGAACGAGTTCTTCGGCCAAAGAGTTTGGAGTTTCATCCTTGGTGAACTCGCACTGCAACTGCCTGTTCATCTGGTCGTCCATACGAAGTAGCAGGGTCAACTGCAGAGCCGACTTGTCATCCCGCTGGGCTATTTGACACGACTGTCGGATGACCAGACGTGTCTCGGACCCGGGTGGGACCGTCTCGTCTGGCTCCGTACCGTTGTCTGTTTCGGAAAATATTTCCGTCGTTTCTTTGGGGGTAGTCGAGGCGGGACGAGGAGTGAAGCCGAAGGCAGTGAGGGGGTAGACGCCATTTCTAAAGAGGAATGTGCAAGGTGTTGAAAGTATATTGGTATAAAAAATGTATTTAGTATTAGTTCATATGACTCGTGTCAATTTCGTTCAACTGCAAGTAAGGAGCTATGTAAATTCGTGACACTTGAAAAACATCTGCTAGTCAATGCAGATGTATTTGAGTGAGTTAAACGAAGAAATAATTCTAGAGATTACGAAGAAGAATGAACATTACCAAATTTAACTTCATGAGTGAATATTGTTATTAATATTCATATCGAATCATAAAAAGTTTTTGAGGAAAAAAAAATTTCGCACGTGTAAGTACAAGAACCTACCTTACATCTTCAATGAACTTTTCCAAGTCCATCATAGCTGATTGTGGAAAACTGATGAGAAGAAGAAGAAGTGAGTGTATGTACTGCGTTGCGTCGTATTGTAATTTCATGTGAGTATAAGACAAGATGAAAGGGAGAAGTAAAAAATGAATAAACGAATGGAGGAACATATGGATGAACAAACAAATGAATGAATCAATAAACAAATAAACAAACAAACAAATGAATGAATAAATTAATTAATTAATAAATAAAAAAATGAATGAGTGAATGGAAGAGAAAAGAAGAACCTGAGAGGCACGGATGGTTTGTTGTTTCTGGCAGGGATCTCAGCAACTATCTTCGAGGCTTCGAATGTTATCAAGGAAGATATGTCGTCAGAACTGCCTTCTGCTCACCATGGGGATAATGATAACAATTACAACAACAAAAATAATAATGATGATGATGACGATGATGATGACGGCTGAAAAAAACGAACTGGATGATTTGATGCAGACGTGGGCCGTTAATAACTTGAGGCTGTGAACCTCGAAGAGGATTGGATGGAAGAGGAGGTCGCGGGCTGTCGGGCGTCTGTTAGGATCCTGCTCCAAGCATTTCGATATGAAGTCCTGATTGGAGGATGATGGAGAAAAAAATGGGTGAAGCTGATTATGAAAAAAATGGTTTGAATTGATCAGAACAAATGGGTTAAAGTGATTAAAAAAACGGGCAAATGAACAAACAAACAAACAGACAGACGGACGGTAGAAAAACCTTTTGTTGAACATCTTCAATGGACTCAATGGCCTTGACAATGGCGTCGTCGGTCATCGAGTGTGTCGTCTCTCCGTTGCCCGACATGTCCAGGGCGGCCATCTGCATTCGTTCATTCATTTATTAATTCAGTCAGTCATTCAATCAATCAGCCACTCATACAACCAATCAGTCACTCATTTATTTAATCATTCTCTCATTCAGTCATTCATTTCATCGGCCACTCATTCAATAAATCAATCAATAATTTTTTCATTCAATCAATCAATCAATCATTCATTTATTCACTCTAAAGAGCCAGTCGCTATTTCCAATAAGTTAAAAAAAAAATGAAGGCGTAGATACAGATCAGAGTGTATATAGTAGTAGCACATAATAGCACTGCCAGGTTGCTTGGCTTACCTCAAGTGCACAGATGCCAAAACTGTATATGTCGACACTCGTGGTGACGTTGGCATTGTCTGGAATAGAATTATTACCACATTTATTTATTTACAATTTATTGATACAACAATTCGTAATCGTACAGAAAAAATTAATATTACTGATGTTAAAATTGTCTACTTATTGATTTTTACTCACCCAACAACAAACTCATTCACTCTACTCACTCACTGACCAACCTTATTACTTACCTAACCTGGCTACTCACTTCATCACCCACTCAATCTTCAATCATTACAGATCCTTCATTACAATTTTCTCTCCACTATATTTGAGATGCACCAGCAGCAAACCCATAGTGCACTAAAATACACGTAAAACAACGCATCACACACACATTTGTATATGACAAGTGAGGATCTCTTTGCAGTCGAACCCGGTCAACTGCAATAGCGTTGCCAGGTGCTTTAACGTTGTTACACCATTGCGTCGCCCTACCTATGTATACTACGTATTAGTTTATTGTCTTACTCACTTATTTTCTTAGCCAGTTACTTACTTTCTTAGCCACTAACTTACCCAATGCCTAACTGACCTTTGTACTCTGGGGCAGAATAATGTAGATGTTTCGGTTCTTCTTTGAATGTCTTAACGTGGTTGTAAATGGCGTCCGGGGCAACTAATAACCACACACGTGCAGATGAAAAAATGTTTTTTTAATAAAAATTTTCATAATTTTTTTATTTATTTCATATTATATTTACATTAAATTTAACAGAAGCAGTCATATAACGGTTAAAACTGACAATAATATCATAAAAATAAAGTGAAAAAAAACACTGAACACAGAACAAAACAACTACAAAATAATAATAACAATAACTACTACAACAACAGCATCATCAACAACAACAACAACAACAACCACAATAACAACAACAATAACAACAACCACAACAACAACAACAATAATAATAACAACAACAGTAACAACAGTATAAACAACAACAGACCAGATCCAATTTTAATGAGACCATTGTGTTGGATGAAGATTGTATCCGTCGTCAAGTTGCCGTGTATTATTGGAGGACTGCAGCTATGCAGGTAGCTAAATGCATGAATCATTACGATTGTTATTATTATTATTATTATTATTGTTGTTGTTGTTGTTATTATTGTTATTATTATTATCAGTAGCAGTTGTGGTGATGGTAGTAGTGGTGGTAGCAGTGTTAGTGGGAGTAGTAGTAATATTAGTAGTAGTAGAAGTAGTAGAAGTAGTAGTAGTAGTAGTAGTAGTAGTAGTAGCAGTAGTAGTAGTAATAGTAGTAGAAGTAGTTGTTGTAGTAGTAGTAGTAATAATAATAACAGTAGAAGTATGTAGAAGTAGTAGTAGTATTAGTAATAATAATAACAGCAGAAGTATGTAGAAGTAGTAGTAGAAGTAGTTAGCAGTATTAGTAGTTTTAATAGTAGAAGTAGTAGTAGTAGTAATGGTAGAAGTAGTAAGTGCTTATTATACATAACAGTAATAACAATGAATTCAAACTGGACATAAGGATGAAGATGACGAATCAAATTACGACGATTCAATTCGGTCTGTCTGGCATGAAGCAAGTGTCATCCAAGACACCATTAAGAATGATGAAAAATAAGAATAGGATAACAATCCTCTTTGAATAAAGATAAGATAAAACTTCATTGATAACGAGAATAACAGTCGGTTAGTACTAATAATAATGATGGTGATAATAATAATAATAGTTAGTATTAGATGACGTTGGAAACCTTAGGGCAGATAGTATCTGTGTGCACCATCTTTTCCAAGCCTGAATAGGAAAAATAATAATATACATGAATGATCAAGGGAAGGATCCAGAGAACTTTGAAGGTGAGGGCCGAAATTTTAAGTTTGCCAGTGGGGAGCCATAAGACTAGCAAAATTTGATGTAGTGTATCTAGACATAAGTTTTACTGACTTTTAATAACAATACTGTTTACAGGGAGAAGCCAAGCCCTCCCCCTTCCTCCTGGCTTCCCTATACTAAATTCGCCATTGGCACATATGCAAGCATACACACATAGACAAACACGCAAACATACATACACACGCACATACATACATACACACGCACATACATACATACATACACACATACATACATACATACATACATACATACATACACACGCACATATATACATACATACACAAGCACACACATACATACATACACACGCACATTGGTTCATACATACATACATACATACACTTCCATTATTCTCATCACGATAATTATTATTCCTGTCTACTGAAAGATGTCTGACCTTGAGAGTTCGATTACTTCTCTTGGTCTTCTTGAGGAACTGCCTCAGCGAACCTGACGACATGTACTCCGTGATAAAGATGACCTGAGTGTGAGCGAGTAGTAAATAAATGAGTAAATAAATGAGTAAACTTATGAATAAGTGACTGAATGTATGATAAATTGACTGAATGCATGAACGAATGCACGAGTGAATTAGTGAATGAGTTTGGAAATGAGTGATTGAACAAACGAACTGGTAAACCAGTTGAATGTCTTTCAAACAAGACATTCAACACGTAAAATTAGTTCATGCTTTCAAACAAGACACGTTTGCATAATAACTTCATTAACATCATTTAAGGAATGCAAATCTTACAGTGCTTATTAATGATAAATAGATGATAACAATGAGATTGGAATAACGTAATTAAGGACGTTGTATTAGAATGATAATTTTTCGTTGTCATATTTATCCACTCCTTTATGGATTCCTTCACTCACTCACACACACACACACGCTCATTCACTCACTCGCTCACTCACTCACTTGCTCACTCACTCACTCAATCGTTCATTCAGTCACTCATTTAATCATTTACTCATAAAGATTATGACCAAACGGAGCAACAATGTATTGATGATGATCAGCAATAGCAATGATGGTGCCATAAATAATAATCTAGACTGTGTGATGATGAAGAAGAGGTGTGGTGTGGTGTGCATGTATGTACGTATTAATGTGTGTGTACTAATGTATATATGTGCTTGCGTCTATGCGTGTAGAAACCGGCATGCAATACTATGTGTCCCTTTGTATATGATTTTGTATGTGTATGTGTGTGTGTGCGCGCGCGTATATGTGTAAATGCCTTTGTTTGTGTGAAGTTGTTTACAGAGAATGCAAGTAAACAAATGGTAGATCATATGAAAGAGGAGAAAGCAGATTAAAAAACTTGAGACACTCATTTAATATTATTGTGCAAAAACAGTGCAAGAGGCTGTGTCTGTCTGTCACTATTTATCTGTTATTATAGTGAGATTTTGTAAAATTTCCATAATTATTAAAATTATAATTATTATTATTGCTATTATTTTATTATTTTGTTATTAAAATTATATTATTATTAACGTTTTTATAACCGCTGCTTTTAATATATGCTATAATAATATTATTATTAATTTCAATACACTATGTAGGTCACAAAAATTTAATAAATAGCAATATAAATGAAAGGTAATAAATAAGTAAATAATAAATTTTTCAACATAAAAATAAATGCATGAAAGAGGGAAAGTTCAAAGTTCAACCCTGGGCCTATCTTTAGAGCTGTCTGTCCAGTACTTGTGAAACTTGGCAATGTTTGGATGTTCGAGTTCGATGAGGTTGTCAAACACTTGTCGAATCTTGTCCTAATTGGGGGAAAGTAAACTAGTATAATTAGTGAAATGATGTTATTTACCTTGCTAGTGGATGGTTCGGTTGGACCAGTGATGTGCTGTTTTTTTGTAAACAGTGTTTAGTTCAATTACTGATATGCCTATGTATGAATGGTGAATAATAATGAAAAAAAAAGATAACTAAGAAGATAATGTTTCACATAAATGTTGAAGTAATGTGGTCAAATAATTAAAAAACTATAATAAGTGATCCAAACCTTAATAAAACAAAGCATTATGTTATAAATACCAAATAAACTCTGTATAAATCAGCCAAAATAATGTTTAAAAGAAGTGAATGAATCAATGAAAAATTAAATAAAATGGTACATTTGATTGAAAGAGGATGTTAAAGATTGTAAACTGCATAATCAAACAAATTGTGCTACACTCAAATAAATAAATATCAATAGTAGGATCTATAATTTATTAAATAACTACACAAAAGGATACTGAAAACATCTGCATGGTCAACATCAGCTAAAGCATACACAAAAGCACAATTCAATCAATGTAGACACACCACTCCTTTCTCTCTCTTTCTTTCTCTCTCTCTCTCTCTCTTTCTTTTTCGCGTTCTTTCTCTCTCTTTACACACATTTTTGATTAGCTCTCAAATAAACATTCTTTTATTATAAAAAATTGTTAGTATAAATAACTAGTAGAAGAGATTCTATGTACAGGAATAAGTTATTAATTTAAATTGCAGCATGCAGATATCTCTGTTTGTGTGTGTGTGTTTTTTTAAATATCATTCAATCAGTCTGCAATTTATTTCATTAGGAGGAGGAGATGAAGAGATGCTGAAATTATTTAGATCCATACCTCTCACACCATATCTGTTTTTTCATGCACTTCCTCTCTCCTCTTCATCGTAATCTCTCCCTCTCTCTTACTCTTTTTCTCTCTTTCTCTCATGAAATTGATCAATATGCCTTTTCCTATTTCCACATCAAACACAGTAAAACATTCCCTGATTTTATAACAACAAAATAATGAAAAATAGAATTAACAAACACAAAATAATCTAAAATGATATATCAACCTGCTAGAAATATATAAATAACAGAAATACTAACGATGATGATAATGACGATAATAGTTAAAATAATATAAATTATTATTATTATTATTATTATTATTGATATTATTTGATTTTTAAACCAACCTGAATATCTTTAATCATGTCTGATGTCTAATTCGACAACCAAAAAATAAATATATTATGTTAATTATTTCCGTAGTCCCACAGCAAATGCAAGCAAAATGAAAATATTGTGTTAATTAATTCCGTAGTCCCGCAACAAATGACTACCAATGACAACAAAAATTAATTAAACACGACAAAAACCACTTATCAAAAATAGAAATAACCACAAAAATAACCACAACCATTGAAACAAACAACAATAACATTAATAATGTTATTCTTTACATAAAACTTTTCAAACCACACACGCACACACACACACACATCTACACACACACAATTTTAATCAAGCAGTTTGTAATGAATAGATGCAAAGAGGTTAAAACTAGTAGCAAGAAATAAATAAAAAGACAAAATGGACAATAAATGAAAACAAGGCAAAAAATAATAAATAATGATAAATAATAATGATAATAATAGAAATAACAGTTTTTAAAATATATAATGGTTAAGTTTAAAAAATTTAATTTGCATTTTTACGTTGTTGAATAAACAGATTCAAATTTTCATAATCTTGCTGGCGAAAAAAGACTCCAAAGTGCAAGAAGAACTTACACAAATAATAATGATATAATTATTTTAATAGCAATATTAATTAATAACCAAAAAAATGAAAAAGAAATAAACAACAGAAAAAAAAATGAATATTCATCCAACCAGTTGAACTTTGGAAGATTTCTTCTCAGATATTCTTACTTCATTCC
Organism: Helobdella robusta; assembly: GCF_000326865.2. NCBI lineage: Eukaryota > Metazoa > Annelida > Clitellata > Rhynchobdellida > Glossiphoniidae > Helobdella > Helobdella robusta. The sequence goes on along the minus strand of NW_008704170.1, from coordinate 264,907 downwards.
AAACCACCTCGACACCTTCCTCTGTGTCCATGGCCAGAAATGCACAATCAATTCCGGGGACATTTCGCTGTTGCACCTTTTACAATGATCATTAAATATAATTTATTGAATATATAAGATTTAATATATGAAATTTATTAAATATTATTAATAAACATTTTATAATAAATAACATTTCAGTTCTTATTATTATCCTTATTTAATGAACATTCATGAAAAACATACCTTGGTTAATGTCTCTTCTAAATGTTATGTTAAATTTATTGAATACAATTAAAAAGTAAAAAAATTATTCTCAAATCATATTTTCATTCATTTAACACAGATTATGAATATTCAATCAATCTGTCAGTTTTATATGATTTACTATAAAAATGAAAGAGCCAAAATGTTGAAAGTTTTAATTTAATTTTAATCTGTTCTAATTAAAACATTTGCACAAACACAAAAACAAAGGTTGAACTTAAATTATAAAATGCTAACAACAGGTAAATATAATAAAATATAAATATAGAATGGTCACCAAAAATAGCAAAAAATGATTTTAATGAAATTTTTAGACTTCACAAGATAAGATTTAGAGACATTAGTGTTAGTCATTAGTAGCTTTCAGAAATGTTACTTACGATAGATTAACATTAAAGATTAAACATTAAATTTATCATTAGAGGTCAATGATTACTAATCATTGATTAGGTTAGAAATTATTAGGAGAAAAGAGTGATTGAAAATCAACCAAAAAATCTTCTTTGGATAATTAAATAATTTTATTTAATTTAATGTTGAGAGTTTAAAAAGAAGGAACAAATAAAAATTTGAATGAAACCTCTTCTCTCCTCTTCTGCCAGCGACCACAGGGACTCTCCTCCAGCACCTCGCTCTCCTCTTCGGACTCTTCTCCGGTTCCCTTCTTAGGTGGGGAGGCGACCTCGGCCTCCACATTTGAGACACTTTTCTCATTTTTGCTGGACGACATTCGTGAATGACGCGAATGGAATCTTTGTCGACAAATATGAAGCCAATATGCTGCAAACCATAAAAGAAAAGAAGCCGATGACAAAAATGTTTTTTTGTTAAAAATAAATTAGACGAAATTTGAAGTTTTTAGCGACATCTGTAATTTTATTGCAATTATTTTTTTAGAAAAATAATTTCATATGTGATTCAGTTTTTGTTTTTTAGCTATTATTATTGAGAAATCATGTTTGAATACATTTTAAAAACACTCTAAAACATTAATTTTGAACTGAAATAGCTTCAACCGAGCTCCGTAATACAAATAATTCTATAATGCATAGGACCAAATTTTTTCCATTATCAAATTATACACTTTATTGGAAACAAGAGTTTCTTGACGTTTTAAATTTATTCACACAAATTAATTCTTTATCCCTGAACGTTAAATTCAAGTACTACAGTCTAATCACCGACTTATTGCACAGTAATTATAGCTCAATTTCTAATACAAAATCGTGTTCTATGTCCCTCCATGTATATGCATAACAATCAATCAATCAATCAATCAATTAGCTTATAAAGCGCTATTTCCGCGATGTTCAACAGCGCTCCTCAATGAATTTTGAAAACAGATGGGTCTTGAGATCCGCTCTGAACTTCGCAAGTGATGGAGAAATAGTTAGAGAAGTAGGTAGAGAGTTCCAGAGAAAAGGACCAGAAAAAGCAAAAGCAGATTTGGCAAAAGAGTGTTTAACACGAGTTAAGAAAAAGCGAGAAGAAGAAGACGATCGTAAACCGGGGCGTTTAGGTTCAATTAATATATCTGATAAGTACTTAGGAAATAATTTAGATTGAGACTTATACATGAACGTGCAAATTTTAAAAATTATTCTATATTTTATAGATAGCCAGTGCAAGAGAACAAGATATGGAGATATATGAGAAAAGAAAGGGGCACGAGCAACTAGACGAGCAGCAGAGTTAAAAGCTTTACTTAAAGGATAGAGTATAGAGTCAGGAAGACCATAGTAGAGCGAGTTACAATAATCAATCCTAGATAAGACTAACGAAGTAACAAGAAGGAGAAGAGTAGGATCATCAAGAAAAGGCAAAAGTTTTTTTATTCTACGTATATGAAAGTAAGAGCTTCTAGCAACACTATTAATCTGAGAAGAGAGAGACATAGTAGAATCAAAGATAAAACCTAGACTACGAAACTTATGAGAGACATCAAGAGTTTTAGAATCAGGTAAGATAATAGGAGGAATAGTAATTGAGTGTTTAGATTTATTAAAACAAATTAATTCAAACTTAGAAGGATTAAGTTTAAGACACATAGAATCAGACCATGCGATAATCGAAGAAAGACATAGAGATAAATTATGAAGAACACTATTGAGATTAGATGGAGGAAAAGAAGTATAAATATAAGAATCATCAGCATATAGTTGACTAGAGAAAGAAAAGTTATTAATAATACGAGGTAGTTCAGAAGTATAGAGTATAAATAGAAGAGGGCCAAGGATAGAACCCTGAGGTACCCCGAAAGTAAGAGTAGAGGAGTTAGAAGTAGAATTATTGAGAACAACAGAAGAAAAACGATTACAGAGATAAGAAGAAAACCAAGATAGACAAGAATCAGTAATATTAAAAGAAAGATGCAGCAGTCTCAAGAGAATAGTATGGTCAACAGTATCAAAAGCTGAAGAAAAGTCAAGAGCAAGAAGAAGAGTAAGATTACTATTGTCACTAGAGAGAAGGATATCATTGTGTATTTTAAGTAAAGAAGTTTCAGTACTGTGAGCAGGTCTGAAACCAGATTGAGATACAGGTAGCAAAGAGTTAAAGTCTAAATAGGATGAGAGTTGATTAAAACAACTTTTTCTATTATTTTAGAGATGAAAGTAATATTAGTTACAGGTCT
>NW_008704170.1:254931-261976 GCF_000326865.2 Helobdella robusta | reverse complement strand
GAGTAGGAATTTAGAGGTGGAAAGAGATAAATTAACTAATTTGAGAATGATTGGATAAAATATTGAAGAGAATTCTTTAAGTAAATTAGAAGGAAGTAGATCTAGAGAACAGGTTGTAGACGACATAGAATTAATAATTTTAGTTAGTTCTAAAAGATTTATTGGAGTAAATACAGAGAAAGATTCAGTAGTAAGTTTAGTAAAGTTATGAGAAGGAAAATTAGAATTAGATGTTCTTAAAGAAGTAATTTTATTTACAAAAAAGTCATGAAACTGTTGAGCAGAGAAAGATGAGTGAGAAGATTTTTTATGTAGAAGTTCAGATAGAACAGACCACCTATTTTTAGATGTTGAAGCAGATGTTATAGAATTTCTAAGAAAAGTAGAGTGTTTAGAGAATAGTAGATATTTATAATTAATCAATTCAGATTCATAGATAGAATAAAGAGAGTTAGATGGATTTAACCTATAGGCTTTCTCCAGTCTTCTAAGACTTTTCTTGGCTACTACACAAGCATAATCAAACCAAGGAGCCTTACGAGAATAGAGCCTATAAGTAAAAGATTTAAGAGGAATAAGCTTATCAAGAATAGAAGTAATGTAGATATTAAAAGCACAGACAAAATCATCAACATCAGAAAATAAGGTAGTATCAAAAATAGGTTCAGTAAGAGATTGAAGAAAAATATCTTTATTAAGAGAAGACCAGCATCTTTTAGAAATAGACATAGATGAATAGATAAACACACATAAGTGTGTGTCTGTGCGTTTTTGAGTGTGTATGTGTAACGTGTATGTGTACGTTTTACATACTCTGCACGGAATTTTGTTAGAGGACTAGAGCTTTAACGCTTGTGTTCATGTCATGGAATTTTAAACTGGAATCGCCATATCGTATCTTTCCAATTTGTACACTCCATTGTAAGCAAGAGAAGAAATGAAGTCTAGCATCTATTAAAATTAATCACTTGCCTTCATTTGCCGCTTAATGAGCTAACTGTTCCATGGTGTATTGCACATGCACAATTCCACAATAATCAAATTTCCGAGTTCCTCTACAGGATTCGTTTCTAATTACCGAAAAAAGTTACATCTCCGTGAAAATGTGAATTCCAGTTTCCATATATAAGCAGGTAACATTACGCTTCGCTCGCTCCTACACTTCGATCGCATCTCGTCGCTCCTCGAATTTTATTTTACGGCGAAAGTGAGAAAATTTTGAATTGAAATTTAGTTTAACTTATTATTAATTAATTATCATGTCGTATTTGGTGTCAGTGTGTTTTAAGTTTTTAATACGTAATAATGTTAGCTACCGCCCACTCCTGTGAAATTGAGATTTTAATTTTTATGACTGTCAACTTATTTATAAGCTTTATATTTTGTAATTAGTTTAAATTTAAAACTATTTTTGACCTCCAATCAATTTAAATAAATATTAAAGTTTATAAACTTGAATAGTTTAGAAAGTAAAACTTACATAAAGTTTCTAACCAATATCCTTAACATGTCCTCAAATATGACCTTGACCTGCATATGCTGCTAAAGTCAAGTTAAGGTTGAGAGCTGGCCTTCTGTTTGAAATTTAAATGACCTGAAGCTCAAAATACGTTTCCCTCTTGTGCAGAATTAGATTTTTGCATTGGAAAAATTTGCAAAAAAATGTTCGAACACTTTTCTTGAACCTTTGTACTTAGTGCTGCCCTGTTTCAAAGATAGATGTTAAGATGTTGATGCATTGTTGGTGCATCTATATGTCAACATTTTGGCTTAATTAAATGTTTCTTTATTTATTTTAAAATGGCCTATTTCGTTTTATTGTTTGATTTAATATTTAATATTAATGACCATAACTAACCAGGCTGTCAGATTAATCAAGTAATTGAGTTCTTTGTTATTGTGAAATAATCAGGAAGTTGGATCAAAATTAATTTAATAAACAAAATTTGTTGAAGGTCTCTTGAAATACGATGACTCCCAAGATTGGAATCAATGGGTAAGCTTTGAATATCTACTTATAAAAATGTTTGCAAATGAATCTCGGACAGTAAACTGAAGCTTCTCAAATGCATTTTTCTATTTTTGTCTGTCACAGTTTTTTTTGACTTCTTTCAATTCATAATTTCAATAAAATATTAAAAAGTTGTGAATTTTTGGTGCTAGATAACTTGGGTTTAATAATGTTTTGTTTAAATCATTTAACAACATTTTAATAATAATTAAAATTAAAAAGATTTGGTCGTATTGGACGTCTGGTAGTTCGAGTTGCAATCGAAAAAGGTGTGGAGGTTGTTGCCATCAATGACCCATTCATCGACCTCGAATACATGGTTTGTTCGTCATCTTGTTTGCCTGTTCTTCACCTTGTTCATCTGTTCATCACCTTGTTTGTCTGTTTATCACCTTGTTTGCCTACTCTTTCTTTGTTATATTTGCCACTGCTGTATTCTATGCATTGTTGTTTAAAGCTCATTTCATAATACTCAAGTGTAGACATGTTCAAGTGTATATTTCCTGCAAATATTACTTCCAATGTTTTATGTTCATGTTATATAAGCAATACTCTGCCATATTACAGAATGAGAGATTTATCTGTTGACAGGATAATTTATAGGTAATTCTTTTCATTTCACATGCTGTTCATCTCCAGCTAATAAAATTTTCAACTGATCTATACATGCTTTGACTTGTCAAACATCATTAAAAGCCCTTCAAATGACATTGAAACTATTAACTTTGACATTGAGATGACCTTCAATTCTTCATTCAACCTTGACATTCCTTCTTAATTGATCTTGAATATAATCACTCACCACCTTGAAACAGGTGTATATGTTTAAATATGACAGCACCCATGGAAAGTTCAAAGGTGAGGTAGGTCACGATGGAAAGAAGTTGATCATCAACGGACACCACATCTCTGTACACAACAGGTCTGTCTGTGGGCTTGCCTCTATGCTTGTTTGTTTGTTTGTTTGTTTGTGTGTTGTTTGTGTGTGTGTGTGTTTGTTTTGTTGTTTGTGCGTGTGTATGTTTGTTTGCTGGATTGAACATGCTTCTTTGTATGTTTCTTGATTTATTTGGTATTCTTGTGTTCTTATTTTGTTTTATTTTCTATTTGCTGTTTAAATAGGAGCTAATTATGGTTATACTTAGGAAAATTAAGGCAGTGGTCTGTTGGCAATCATAAGTTATTCTTCCTTCAGTATTGTTGACTCTCTTGTCATTCATTGCTGCACATGTTCATGCTCACAAATATTAGTATAGAACATTGGATAGTGAATTATAAATGCAATTAGTTATGTAAACCTGGTGAATATTTAATATAAATAATTTTAATAAATTGAAATTTCTTGTGACCACTCACAGCAAGGACCCATCTGCCATTCCATGGGGGGCTGATGGTGCGGAGTATGTCGTTGAATCCACCGGGTGCTTCACCACCGTCGAGAAGGTCTTCTTGCTGTTGTTGTTTTCAATGTCGTTGTTGTTGTTGTGGTGGTTAATGTTATTGTTTTTAATGTCGTTGTCGTTAATTTTGTTGCTGTTGTTTGTATTTCATAAAGATGTTGATAATTTGTTGTTGTTGTTGATATTTTGCTGATGATTTGTTTTTGTATTTTGCTTGTAAATAATAATTTTTAGTGCAACTTTTTTGCTTTATTAGATAAATTCTTCTTAAAATTTCATTTGTAGTAGTACACCAAACATCCTACATTATCTTATAACCATTGCCAATGGAAACAAACAAACCCTTACAATCTCACCCACTTCAGGCGTCTGCTCACTTGAAAGGTGGCGCCAAGAAGGTGGTCATATCCGCCCCATCTGCCGATGCCCCCATGTTCGTTATGGGGGTGAACGAGGATGGCTACAAGAAGGAATATAATGTCATCAGGTTGCTGATGTGATCGGTGCCACGATGTGATGTCTTGTTGTTTCAAATGGTCTTGTACTGTCTTGTTGTTGCTACATTTTGATGTGTTATTGTATTGCCGTAATGTGTGCTTACCATCAGCGCCAATGAATGTCATAACAATAACATCAATAATGAATCTCAAACAGTAATGCATCATGCACCACCAACTGTCTGGCCCCTCTTGCAAAGGTCATCCACGACAAGTTCACCATCATCGAGGGCTTGATGACCACCATCCACTCGTACACTGCCACCCAGAAAACCGTTGATGGGCCTTCCAACAAAGATTGGAGGGGTGGGAGAACTGCTGCCCAGAACATCATCCCTTCATCTACTGGGGCTGCTAAGGTATGTGCGAGCGTGTGTGTGTGTATGTGCGTACATGTGTGTGTGCGTGTGCATATAAATGAGTTTGTTGGATGAAGAGTGTGATGAGTTAAGAAAATGATTTGAAATTTTTTGTATTCATTGCTGTTTTTTAATGGCAGTATTATTTTTTCTCAAGTGTTTCTGTTTGCTTGTTTTAAAACCACAATGCAATCATGAAAGCAATCAATGAGATTAATGTTTTTTTAGCAACATTAATAATAGTAATTTAATAGTATTAATGGTTTAATAATAATAATAACAATAATAATATGTTGTGAAGTGATAATGAAAATGATTGACAGGCTGTCGGCAAGGTCATCCCAGCTTTGAATGGTAAGTTGACAGGCATGGCCTTCAGAGTGCCGACCCCCAACGTGTCAGTCGTCGATCTGACAGCTCGCCTCGAGAAAGCTGTTAGTTCTGTCTTTAGTGCTATGATCATAGTGATCTTCATTATTAGTATAATCGTCTTCGTCATTTTCAAGCTACCCATCATCACTACAATCAACCTCAATCTTTCTATGTTGTCATCATCTAGACCAATATCACCATCTACTGATATCATCATCTCTACAAATCTTGTCATCTTCTCTACTGATATCATCATTTAACCAATATCACCACCCCTTCCACTAATATCATCATCTTCTCTACCAATATCATCGTCGTCATCACTGACTCGCCCCTACCCTAGGCCAAGTACGATGAGATCAAGGCCGCGGTGAAGGCAGCCTCAGAGGGTCCCCTGAAGGGAATCTTGGGTTACACTGAGGACCAGGTGGTCTCGACTGACTTCAACACCTCAAGTTACAGCAGCGTATTCGATGCCGGTGCTGGTATCTCACTCAATGATCACTTCGTCAAACTGGTGGCATGGTTCGTTCGTTGTTGCAACTGTTTTGTTTGTTATTGTTGTTGCAGTTGCTGTGTTATACTTGTAATGTTGTTGTTGTTGTTTTTTGATAGTGTTAGTTTGCTGCTTACGTGTTGATATCATTTGGCTTTCTCTATACCAACACGCAGGTATGATAATGAGTACGGTTACAGCAACAGAGTCATTGACCTCATCAACTATGCATTCAAGGTCGATCATGCATAAATTATGCTAGTGTAATCAAGCCAGCTCATTATCATAAATTATGTTAATGTCGTGGCTATCGAATTCGATTATTATAAATCTGTTGTTTTGCCGTGTCGTTTGATTGTTGTTTGCTAGACATAATTTTTTTTTCATTAATTGTTACATAATTATACATCACTGCTATATTATGATTATGTTAATTAGGGTTGAACGTTGTAAACAATATTATTGTTTTTAAAATGTGATTCCGATGAATTTCTATGATCAGGAGAGAGATTTTTTTTGAGTGCACATCGTGTTATGAAGGCACGCAATTCTTACCTTTTGGTGTCTAACTCATTTTTTCAAATAATTTTATTAAGGCGGTTTTCAGTTGCAAAATCTGTTTTGTTGCTGGATTTTGATTGGGAATTGTTAAAAGTTAATAAAAATTTGAAAAAAAACACTCAACAAAACTTTTTTTTTCGACTCAATACACGTAGTTTTTAACTTCAGAAGATTTAAAAACGTGATTGTCAGCCGAAAACGAGCGGTTTCTATAGCTTCATACCTATCGGATTATAAAACCAGAAAATGATTTCAACGGTTCGACTGCTTTTTGTTAAGTTAGCAACTCAGTAGTTGATAATAATAAAGAATAAATATTGGGTTGATGTAGATGTTTACATTCAACGACTGAAGGAAATGCTTTACGTGTTCCTGAATCTACAGATATTTATTTATGAAGAAACTTATGGATGAAAGAGTTCGGAGGTCAGGTGTTACAGATTTAATGAAGTAATCAATGATGAATCACAGAAAAAAAATGAAATAGTATCTCTCAAATAACATGCCAGCTTGAAACGTAATTGGTTTTGGTTCGCTCTGCGATGTTAAATAAGGCAACAACATTTGATTAAAATTTGTTTAAAATTTATCCAAACATCAACTAACTAACTAATCACGCCCCAAGATTAATTGTAATTGACTACTGAAGGTCATAGCTTAAAGTCATGGACCCAATTTGTCATCTCCATTTTACCACCATTTCTTAAACTGTCACCACTATTTCTTAATTAGTCACCACTATTTTTTAATTCGTCATCACCATTTTTCCCCATTTTTCAATTCTTCATCACCCTTTCCTAATTCTTCATCCCTACTTTGAAATTTGTCACCGCCAGGCAAGACCACCTTGGTCGAAAATATGAAATATTCATGTTCTCCAGCAAGTTGCAACTTGCTGACCTTACGATCTCCGGAACGGAGTAGTTTTAGAAGTTTCAGTCTGTAATTATATTTTAAATGTCGATAAATTTTTTTTTATAATTTCATCATTTATTTTTACATTAGAATTAATCGCATTGTCGAGTCTGTAACTAAAGGAATATACTGTTCAAAAGTATCTTGATTGTTTAGTAGTAAACTACAAAATGGTACTTATAAGTAACACAAATCCGTAGTACTCATGACAGGTTGAAATCAGTTGTTGATGAAATATTTGAATGGAGGAGGTTTGGGCAATGGGGTCGGTTTTTTCCTCTTGATTTTTTTCAGCCTCGTGTACAGGTGGTCCTTCAAACAATTTTCCTGGAATTAGAAAGTATTTTTTTTAATTTGAAGTTTTTACTTGTGATTAATGAAGTAATCAATGAATTTATTAATAAATTGAAGTTTCAATAATATTACAAACAAAG
>NW_008704170.1:247431-252431 GCF_000326865.2 Helobdella robusta | reverse complement strand
AGTTGTGAGAGTTCACTGATTGGAAGGTGGAAGCGTCGTCGTTGAAGCTGGCCTCGCTGTTCATATTCTCAAGAGTAGTCGCGAGGTTTAGACTCTTTTGTCTGTTGCCGTTGTTCTCAAACTTTTGAACTACGGCTGTCACATTTGTGTTGTTGTTTTTATTAACCTTGTTTTGATTGTTGCTGCTGCTGTCTCTGTTGTTGAATATGTTAACGTTGTTATCGCTGACTATATTGATGTTGTTTAGATTTCCGTGAATATCGTTAATATTGTTGTCGTTGTTGCGGATCAAGGTCTGGTCAATTGAAGCGCTCTTGTCTATGCTATTGTTGCGTAACATGCTGCTAATGTTGTTATGTAAATTTATACTGTTAAATAAAATTTTGTTGATCAGGCTGTTGTTGTTGTTGTTAGTGTTGTTGTTTAATGTAGCGTTATTAATGTTATTGATGTTGTTCTCAGTGTCATTAATGCTGCCATGCACTTTCGTACGCTCACTCATGCTGTCAGAATGTCGTCTACATTTGCAAGCAGAGAGGCCAAACACGGATACTGCGACGAAGAGCGCGAGAGAGCTGCCTGCCAACAGAAAAATAATCGGATAACCGATAACCTCGACCGTCGGTATGATGTCTGTAACATCTCTTCTTCGCTGTGACCTGATCATCACTAATCCCCTGCATTCTACGAAGTGGGTGAAAAAACTTGTAGATGAATGAATGAGTAAATGATTGAATGAATGAATGAATGAATGAATGAATGAATGAAAGAATAAACGAACGAACAAATGAATGAACGAACGAATAAATGCATGCATGCATGAATTAATGAATTTATATTATAAATATGAGCTGTCTGGGTAAATAAGGAAATATGTTGGAAGCATAACCAAAAAAGCAATCGCGTTAGAAAGTACAAACATACAAGCACGCAGCCACACTCACACACACACAGACACACACACAGACACACACAAACACATGCGCACACACACACACAAACAAACAAAAGTTTATAAACAATTAAAAAATGAATCCAAACGATGAAAAGACCCTAACCGCCATTGCACACTGACACGGTACAGAACACCTGAGGAGAATCAAACAACCCGCCATCAGACCAGACGCCATTTCGCATAACACCAACATTCTTGAAAACGTTATTATTATTATTATTATTGTTATTATTATTATTGTTATTGCTATTATTGTATCCACAGTTTAGCATGGGTCGAAAGTTTCCATAATACGAGAGGTTGCATTGGAGAGGCGGCAGCATGGAGCATATAAGATCTGAATAGGATGAATTATTATTATTGTTATTATTATTTATTATTATTATTATTATTATTTATTGTTATTGTTACTCGTCATCATCTCCCCTTACTTTCGATTTTGACGATCTCGAAGTAATGCGAATTTTCGCTAGTCTCAAAGTTCGAACAGAAAAATGTGCCGATAGTTTTATTATTGTTAAAGTATTTGTTAATATTGTTGTTGTTGTTATTAGTAGTAGTAATAGTATAAGTAGTATTTTTATCGTTGTTATTGTTATTGTTATTTTTATCATCATCATTATTGTAGATGCTCCAGCTTATATTTCCTCTCTGTCTAGCGATCAATACGGCGTCCATCTTTGGCGGCCTTCTGACGTCACTTCCTCTTCCGTCGTCGGGGAAGGTCACGTGGTTGAGAATATTTTCAGTCACGTGACCTTTGAGAGAGATGCGGTGATTGTGGTGATTGGTGATGCATGAGATGGTGACGAAGTTTGTTTCGTCGAGCTTGGTGGCCTGGATGTCGACGTCGAGACTTCCCGCTGCCGAGAATGATAATGTGGCCAACAACCTCGCTGCCAGTAGTGTGGTTAATGAAATCTTTGTTGGAGTCATTGCTGTTGTTGTTGCTGTTGTTAGTTAGTTGTTGACGCAACAACCGTTAAATATTTGTGTCTCGTCTTCATTGTTGTCTCCTTTTAATATAATGGCAACATTTTTTTCAATGAAAATGATAATGAAAATGTATTTACTTATTTCTAATAATTGCAAACATTATCATTTAAACATGACCATCTCGTACAGCCGTCCAGTGTACCATCAATTTTGGTTTTCTTGCATGCTGAACTAAGAAAATATTTAATGAAAGTTTTGAAAATGAATATATAATCTAGAAACAAAACAAAATTGTAAAAATCTATAACTAAAGAGAGCGGTAAATAAAGCATTCACCAACATCTCTCTATTTTATTTCTTTGTTTAGTCACAATAAAATCATATGCTGCTTATATTTACATGACACCAATAACCAGCATATAGCAATTTCTTTTTAAAATGATTCCTCTCTCTTTCTTCCTCTTTCTCTCTTTCTCTCTCTTTGTCTCTCTCTCTCTCTCTCTCTCTCTCTTTCTTTTTGTCCTAATTACTCATTGATATTATTTTATTTTTTATCAATTTTAATTTCTTGTTATTCCATGTAGGTAGTTATCAGAACTAATTAATTAATTATGTCGACACCAAGCCAATAACTTTCTCTTCCCTTACGCTCTAGTCCCCAGTTGTTGAAACTGTTGGAGGAAGCGTGAAAGACTGGTATAATTAGTCTGGGGAGCAAATTTCAGATAAGAATAATTCAAAAATTTGCTTTTGTAATTTTGCATTTGAAATAAAAAATTTTTTGTTTATTTTAAAACTGATTGTGTTAGGTTTTTTATATTCTCTTTCGGAATCAAATTTGGTTCAACTTGTTAAACTCTTTTCTTTGCAATAGTTTTTTTTGATGAAAAAGTGATGAGGATGATGAGGATGGTAGTGGAGAAGACGATGATGACGTTAATGATGTTAATTACGAAGATGCTCGATGTTTTGGCCGTCCAAGCCGTTACAAATCAAATCGATTGATGCATTTTTTTAATTAGGTTAAAAATGTTAACGGAAAACTTATTTTAAACATTTTAAAAATATAACATAAAAATGTATTTTAAAATAACGAATTTACGAAAGTTTTGTACTATTACGAATCATTTGGTCATTAATTAATTAATTAATTAATTCATTCATTCATTCATTCATTCATTCACCCACTCATTCACTCACTCACTCACTCATTCACTCACTCACTCATTCATCCATCAAACAAACAACCGCCAATAAAACAAGACGAACAATGCACTTGGCATCAGCCAACAACATCTGCAGTAATAAAAACAACACAACGACAACAATAACATCAAAAGTAACAGTAACATTACATAGAAACGACAGCAAATCACATCATCACAACAACTTCCGCAATCCCAAAAACCGCGAAAAATGTCATTCGAATCCCATCAACTACTTTAACGACAATAACATCAACAAAATTACCAACCACAACAATAACAACAACATCAAAAATCACAAACAACAACAACATCAACAGAATCCCAAACAACAACGCCAGCAACAACAACAGAATCAGTGGACAAAATGTCCTGATAGGGTAGTCCCTTGCAAATATCCATGGCAAACCCTGGCCAGCTCTATGTACATCTACATGGACCACATCAACGGTCTGATGGCGTAAACCGCTATGAAAGGTGAACTCTGTGGGAACATCAAAAATGTCAATTTGAATAATTTGAGGAAAGAAAAAATCAAACGAACCCAACTTGCTTCCAACGAAACCGCTAAGGAAAAGTAATTATTTTTTGAAGACGAACACGGCTTTATGGCTTTATGAAGCTGTCATTGTTGAATGTCTTCTGTTGGAAAATGCAGTTCATTTTTTTCAAATCTAAAAATGATTCTCTCTGTTCAATTGTAAGTTGAATCCGAGGATTGCATAGTCAGTAAATTTTCTCCTAGCAATGGAAAAACTTCACCCGATGAAAAACTTTGAAAAAATTATCTGTTGAAGAATTATTCGTATTATAAACTGTTATATAAAATTCCTCTCGCCAAAGAGTAACTGCTTAGAAAGGCAGAAATATCGTCTAACGTGTTTAAAAACGCATTTTTGTCAAGGTAGAATTCTTTACATGAACGTAACATCTAAAGACACTTTGACGAAAATGTCCCAGATAAATAAACATCTACAATTTTCGGACATATTTAACGTGACAAATTTTTGCCATTCCAGGATATGTGCGCAAATCATTCACCTATATTTGTTAAACTTCGCATCTCTCGTGTCTATGCGTGTCTTGAAATCACTTCAGCTGACGTTACGATGATTAATATTGTTTAATTAATTAACTAATTGGAAAAGTTGTATGAGGAAAAACGAATCACATAGCAGAAATTAAAATTTATGGATTGATGCAATCTGCGTCGTTTTGTTGGAGTATGAGGGTTAATAAGAAACTTTTCAAAAAAAAATCCCAATTGAAATACCGATTTAAATGAAAGAACAATTCGAACGAATAAAGAGAAAACATGAAGTCAATTAAGTCGATAATTGCGAAATGAAAACTGCTCAATTAATCAGAAACCCATCACAAAATCAAGGACTGAACGTGTTAAACGGTGATCTTCATGATCAAAGACTCAAAAGTGAAACAGGCACATCAAAGTTGTTGTTGCCCGTCTGCTGGAGGTTGTGTGTTGTGTCAATATAATTGCCTTCTTAATTAAAATTTCAAAAAATCTTGAGTATGCGGGTAAACACACAATCACACTTTCTCTCTCTCTCTCTGTCTCTCTCTCTCACACACTCTCTCTCTCCCACCAAACACACACACACGTACATACGCTTGCCTTGCCTAACACACACACACACACACACACACATTTACACAAACACCAAACACATACACATATGATGCGTATACTTTTTAACACTGGCAAATTTTCAATAACTCTCATTAGTTTTTACAAAGATGACATTTTGAGATATTTCATAAAAATATCATATAATATCATAAAAATTAGTTTAGTTTGAATTTGTTGAAAATGCATGTACGGTCGATTGTTTGTCTCTTCATCAGTTGCTTTATACGTAAGTCTGCTTATGCTAATGGTTCTG
>NW_008704170.1:227431-242431 GCF_000326865.2 Helobdella robusta | reverse complement strand
AGGGGTATCGCAGTGACAAAAAGATCCTCACCCAGCAGCGGATCTATGGGTGGCTGGAGGGTGGCTCCCCCGTTAAAAGTTTTCAAGTTAGTAAAACACAGAAAAAGCACCGTTTTATGTCAAAAACTGTGAAAATAAACCAAATATCAACATGATAAGTCCAAAAATAAATGTCGCGCTACTAAATAATGGCCCCTCCTGTATAAATTAATCTGATTTTTTATATATATATATATATGGTTCTCACTGAACTAATATGTGGTAGTCAAATCATGAACATCGAACTAATTTCAAATAAAAATAAATTAGCTCCAAATTTGAAATAGCCCTCCGGACTGTCGATTGAAATATTGATTTAGTTAGTAAAAAAAAGTGATCTGTATGCAAATTATTATTCGATAATCAGGTCTTATTAAAATTTTGTTTTTTTTTTTGGTATTTATTGTACTTATAGCAAATAAGTAATTATTAAATAAATAAGTATTAAAATTTAATTTAATTTTTAATTAATTAAAATAAAATTTAAAAGTAAATAAATATAAAAATAATTTTTAATTCTATATAAATAAAATATTTACTATTTTTCGTTTTTTAGTATTTTTATTTTCAAAAAATAATCTTAATAATCTTTACTGAAAAAAGATAAAAAAAATTTGGATAATACATTAATTAGAAAAAATAGTCTTTATAAAATAAAGTGAGACTGATGAAGAGGATTGTGGATTTAATTTTAGAGGTAATTTTGTTCAATTACATTACAATGCTGATTACATTACATTACATTTCTCATTACATAAAAATCTTTATAATAGATTAAATTATTTATGAAAAAAAATGTGTAAATGATTATTATAGTAGATTTTAATCTAATAAATTAGCTATTAGCAGAATATGAATTAGATTTACTTATCTTATCTCAAACAAAACAAAATATATAAATCTATCCTTTTTGCTCAGGACTCTACCTCAAACTCTAACAAAGAAAATGATGATGGTGGAGATGTATTGGACAGATTGAAGTCGTTGGGAGAGAAGGAGGAGTTATTAGAATGGCGGGAGATCTTCGACAATTGCACTTACCTCCTAGCTGAGATCACAGAGGAAAAGACTGATGGGGAGGTAATTACTTTTTTATAATAAAATATTATTGCTTGATGATGAGATGGTCTATCTAATGGTTAACATTTGGTTGATATTTTTAAGAATTTTTAATAATTGTTAAAATGATTAATAGTATTTAGTTATTTGTGTGTGTGTCCTGGTTATGACATTAAACTGACCCTCACTGCCTTGTGAGTGATGTTGGATCATCAAAGGCTAGGCCCACCGCTTATAATTGTGGTTGCGTAAAAATTAGCCAAATAAATTACTTATGATGGAATGGCATCGAGGGGTATTTCGGTTTCATCATAGGTAGCCAAACGGCAACCCCGATCTCGGGGAAAATGTCGTCTAAACGTGTGTTGTTGTTGTTGTATTCGTGTGTGTGTGTGTGTGTGTGTGTGTGTGTGGTTTGTGATAATACTTGATTGATTGAATAGATACATGACATATGCATTGGTCTTGAGAAGATTTCAACATTTCTGTACAAGTGCCTTCAAGTGACATATAACAGACAGCAGCAGGTTATCTTTGACTGTATCACCCTACTAAATGGTTAGCTAATTTCAGTAAATTTTTAGAAAAAAATTGCTTTAAGTTTCAAATAGTAATTGTGCTATAAAACAAAAACTATTAAAAAATAATAAATTCTTCGAATGTAGAAAGCAAATTAAGTATATTAATTCATAAATTGGAATCTGTCAATCACCATCGCTACTTAGGAATACTTCTGCCACTACCGGAGGAGGAAGATAATTTAAAGAATTTAATATCCTTGGTCTGCGAATTATCATGGAGGCAGGAGTCGTGGCTGAGAAGCGAGATCGATGATTGGATGCTGAACGTCCTGCAGTATCTCATCAAAAAGTGTCTTCTTCCTAATTTAAAAGTATCTTTCTTCGGTTTTTGGTTATTAAATTTCTTTAATAATTCAATAAATGAAATTAATTTTTTTAATGTTTAATTTTATTATTAATCTTTATATATTTATTGTTTTAAATGAAGTTTGATTGATTGATTTTAAAAGTTACCTCAAGATACGTTTCTGCTGTAAGCCTGTCATGATGTGACAACAAAAACCTGAAATTTTAATAGCGGTTGAATAAATTAATTGATACATCTAATTACTTGATGAATAAATTAGATCATTTAATTAATCAATCAATTAATTAATTAGATATAATGAATAATTGAAATTTATTTATTTATAAAAATCATCAATTAGATCTCTACGCTGAAGAGATTGAATGTTATCAAAAAATGCCTACTCGATGTAGACTGGGAATCGGATGGTATCAATGTTTATGAGGATGAAGTTGAGGACGACGATGGTGGTGGTGGTTGTCGCTGTGGTAGTGGTGGTAGTCGCTGTGGTGGTGGTGGTCGATGTGGTGGTGGTCGATGTGGTGGTGGTCGCTTTGGTTGTGGTGGTGGTGATGAGAAATCATCCAACCAACCTTTTGTAAATTTACTGGTGGACGCTTGTTCTTCTGAAAATTTTCTGAAGCATGAAGATGTTAGGCAACTTACCATCTTTTCAATCACTAATCATTTTTCCACAATAGTATATACACAAACAGACATACACGCACACATACACACGTTTATATACACACACATACACAAAAATATACATACCTATTTATTTACATACAAATATACATGCATACACACAAATATACTGACTTATGTACATGCATCCATACACACATACATATATACATACATACATACATACATACATTCACACGCATGCGCACATACATACATACATACGTGCATTTTGCCATGTTTAAAGGGAAGAAAATTTCTTTCATTCCTCTTCTGTATCCATCCATCCATCACCAGGACAATTCATGAAAGGGCATTCAAAATGTTGATTCCTGATGCTAATAAGTTTGTTAACAAAATGGATGGATGAATTAATAAGTGAATGAATAAATGGATGAATGGAAAGATGAATAATGGAATGGATGGAGAGATGAATAAAAGGATGAATTAATGAATGAAAAATTAATAAAGGGATGAATGAATGGAGAGTTGACTCGAGAGATGGACGGATGAATGGATCGATGAGTGAATGAATAAATGAGTGAAACAATAGATGGATGAATAAATGAGTGAAACAATAGATGGATTAATAAATGTAATGTGTGGTGGTCAGTGTATGAGTGAATAGAAAGACGGCTTATGACATTGCTCTTCGGCATTGACCAATAATAAATTTGTCATTGTCATCTTTTTACTCTCCCTATCATACACTATCCCGTGGCATGGTGGTGTAATGGTTAGGGCGCCTGGTCCTGCTGCTGCAGTGACCTGGTTCGAATTCAGAGATCCCATCCTTCCTATCGGGTACCTGTACATTCTATTGGATGTATGTATGTATGTCTGTCTGTATGTATGTGTGTGCGAGTATATAAATGTGTATGTATGCACGTATATTTGTTTGTACGTAACCGTTTGAGAATTTATTAAAGAGGCTATAATAAATATACTCAATATAAAATACATTACCAAGAATAATAATTACAACAATAATAAACCGTAAATAATAATAATAATAATAGCAATAGTAATAAACCGCATAATCTCAAAAAAAATCTTCTAAAAACTTTTCATTCGAGAGCGAGGTGTTCGTGGTTGGCCCAGGTGTATATGAATGCCTGGACCAAGGTGAGGCAGACCAAATCAGCCATTCTAATACAGGTGACATCCTATTAATATTCATAAAATTAAAATTATGTTAATTAGGTTACGACAAACATAACGTACACACAACGTGTATAGACATTGTATACGCACTCGCAAGTACCGCATCATACACATGTGGTTTATGATAAGTCTTAGAGTATCGGCAGACGGTATTTGAACCGGGCTATCGCGTAATAACAGCCAGACATATGGCGTCTCTACCGACTGAGCTAATCCGCCGACCATCTTAACTCCTAATTGACGTAACATTCCATTCGTTAGCATGGCGCTTCATTGCTTAATCATCATTGCTCTTAACATTACTTCTAACTTGATCCACATTACTCATTGACTTCTCTTAGTCATCAACATCATCAGCCTTAATCGACAACCCATTCCCTAGTTAAAAATGGATTTCCTAATCTTTCCCAAAATAGTGTTTAGAAGAGGAAGCCATACAGGATCTCATGCACGTCTCCATCCACAGCCCTCGCGATGGCGGGGATCAGTCCCAGTTCCAGAAGCTTTACAAGGTCATCTGACGCTATTCGGCGTTATCGTTGTTGTTGTTGTTTTTGTTGTTGTTGTTGTTGCTGCTGCTGTTGTTGTGCTGATATTGTCGTTGATTGTGAGTAAGATGATTAACATGCGATAATCGCAATGTCGATGATGACGATGAAGATGTTGATGATGTCTTAACTCACAGAAAAGGAGATGACCAAAAATAGTCACGTTAATGATGATGATGATGATGATGATGACAGTTGATGATGCTTACAATGGCGGGTGATGATGTTTACGATGGATTATGATGATAGTGTGGTGATGTTTATAACAATGATTGGTGATGATGACGGCAATGATGATGATGATGGAAAGGATGAAAATAAACTCAACCCACCGACAGATCATATCACACATTCACAACCACAAAAAGTTGTTGGAAGTCCAAGAAATGCTCTTCAATCTCTACACACCCTTCCTGTTCAAACTCCTCAAGGTCATTGAATCTAAATATTTTTTTTCACTAGCATAAACAAACACGGGGATGTTTTTGCATTCAAACCCAGTTACTGTGACAGCAATGCCAGGCCATTACACCATCACTTCGCGGGGAGCTTCACAGGAACAATACTGTAACTTTAACATAATTTTTGCGCAAGAAAAATTAATTTGGATGAAAAAAAAATTTGAAAATTTTTGTAAAATGGTCAGGCGAAAAATATCGCCAACTTTTTTTTACAAGCAGATTATTGAAATTATTGACATATCCTCACTGCAGATTAAACGAATCAGGGCCCTATGTGAATAATTTATAAAGGGTATTCACAAATAATTACAGACCTCTGCTAAGTAATCCCGGCCCTGATTTCATGATCAGTTAATCTCATTAATTTCCAAGAGATTAGATAGTCTTGTTGATCGTTCAGATCACTACTCTCATCATCCTATCATCATCATCATCGTTACAACGATCACAACTATCATCACGACGTAGGTGCCAAATGGTACGATCCGTGCTAACAGTGCCACGGTGCTGTGCGATGTCTTCCCATTGGTTGACGTGAAGGGTGGAAAGGAGGGCAATGAACTGCTTCAACAACAGCAACTCAACCTCTTGATGGTATTCTGTTTCTGTGTGGCTATTGTCGCTACTGCTGGTGTGGTGGTGATGTTTGTGGTGGTGGTGATGTTTGTGGTGGTGGTGATGTTTGTGGTGGTGGTGATGTTTGTGGGAATGATGTCTGTGGGGGGATGTTTGTGGTGGTGATTTTGGCTGTTGCCATTTGGCTGTTGTCGTTGCTGCTGTTTGTTTTTGTTGTTATACATTGATCTTTCGTCAACAACAATGCAGCACAATACCAAACAACCTATCCAACAACAACAACACTCCCAACAACACTTCCAACAACAACAACACTCCCAACCACAAGGACTGCATGGAAGACGACCACATAGTCGTGCGACAAGTTGTGGCTATGGGCGTCTGCAAATTGTTGGGCGCCTACTGGGAGATCGTGCCCCTGGACACCACCAGGCGTCTCATCGATCAGCTGATCGCTAGGCTGGCCCGAGATGTCAGCTGTTCTGACGTCAGAGTTTGCGTTGCCATGGTGATTTTATTCACGTGTCTATTTTAATTGTTTGTTTTTAATTATATTAATATTTGTGTGTGTGTATACTCGTAATATTAGTGTTATTACTTCGAACACTACTACTAATGCTACTACTACTAATATGGCTGATTAATGATTGTTGTTATAAACACCACTACTACACTACAGTCGCTATTAATACTACTACTGCTGCTGCTGCTGTCTTTACTACTACAACTACTACTTCTACTGCTACTACTTTTAATAATAACAACATAGGGCTTCATGAACTTGGTGGACAACGCACTGGCCCTACCGGCTCTGGAACACATCTTGCCACAGCTTTACAATCTCTTCCACGACACCAATTACAAGGTCAGAATTGCATTCATAGAACTACTCGCCAAGGTCAAGGACGTTAAAATGTTGAAGGTCACCTTTTTTTTTCGTTTTTTTTTCCTGTCTAACATATTTTTTTTATTTCAAGATTTTATAAAATATAATCAATCATTTTAAAATTTCTCATTTTTGTTAAATTATTCAGTGAAGTTCGTGAGTACTACGATGTGTTTATTAGTTGAATTTGTTGTTTATATAAATCTGTTTATTAGTTTCCCATTTGATTTTATTCTTTTATTTATTTGTTTGCACCTTCTTTCATTCCTGATCCCGAACGACCGACAGTTTTGGGAGGTGGTTCCTTTAAAAGTCATCCTCTACAGGCTGTCCACCGACAGGCCCGTGGTCGCTAGGAAGATTGCGAAACTTTTGATTGACATTTACACTCCGCCCACTATTGGCCTGTCTGACCAATTAAAAAGATGTAAACAAATGTGGCTGGCCAATCCTGTCGCGGCTAGGGTGTACTTCAAATATGCTGCTTCCTTATTGGACTTGAATCATTCCTGTAAGCTTTTAAAGTAGTTTAATTTTATTTTATTCATCTATTTTATTTAGTTTTTGTGGAATCATTTAAAAAATGTAATTTGTTACTCAGGCAAATTGATTATGTTTATCGTCTGCTCATTGAGTAAACACATAACATCAAAGTTTGATGATAAAGATTCGTCGTTGTCATCATCACATCACGTGGGTAATTTTTAATTTGTTCTCATTATTATTCAAGATATATTTTATTATTCAAGATTTATTTTAAATTTACACTCTATAGGAACCAATGAATGACGAGGATCGCACAAATACTGATGACGCAGACTCCTCCCATTCATCAAATGACGACACTTCATTGGACAGCGTACATGTCGCTAGAGGCATGTGTGACATGGCCTACATCCTATTCGTTGGCATTAAACCATCTCTCTGCAAGGTTTATATTGGTATCTCTTTAGAGATACAAATTGTCTTAATTAGTTTTTTTCGTTTTTGATGAAAGTGCTTTTAAAAGTGACCCAATTATTGAATATTTAATTATTTATGCTGATGAGAAAATTTTGGCGATTTGAAACTTCGAAACCAGCCAGAAAATGAGGGTGATAACATCAGATTGGTTACATTCATTCCAGAGCACATATCCATTATACTGAAGCATGTAACGGTGAGTAGGCTTCGCCATCACCATGCATCATTTCATCATTCATTATCGTCTCATCATATTCACCATCATTACTGTTGTTTAAACTCAACGTTCACATCACCGTTGTCGTTTATGATAACCGAACGTTCATGCTGATACAATTCTATTTGATACCATCATATCTGATATACAATCATCATATATCACATGTCAGATTATCATCTTATTTATCATCGTGACATCGTATTTTATAACATTTGATATTCACCATCATCATCACCATCAACCTACCTCGTTAATATTCATAAAGGATGACGTCATCGTCGAACCCTTACTCTTGATGGCATCTCGATTCAGCGGCAAAGTTTTTCCCGCCCTTTCCTGTGGAATCATGTCAAAATTATCATCGTTAGAGGAAGTTACTGATGATGATGAAGATGATGATGATGTGAGAGGACGAAAAGAAAATTATATACAGGCTGCATTGAGGAAAGCCAAAAAGAAAAACCGACCGGAAAGAGCTGCGACAAATCAGCAATCAGATTTGTATAAGGTGTATCTGGAAGTCGCCATGAGGTGGGGAAAGGGGGCGGAGTTACTGGATCTCATTGATGATTGGTTGTTGTTTTATTTGAAGGAGAAGGAGACTCGTAAAAGGGTGAGTGTTTTTATTTTGGCTTACTCATTTATTCTTCACTAAAATAATTTTAATCGATTTATTTAATATTTTTATTTCCAATTAATTTTTTTTTATCCATTGCAGACCTCGAATAGGGTCGTTAAGTTTTCCAGCGCTGTCGTCAGAAAGCCGAAATTGGGGCTGATTTTCTTGAGACAAATTCTTCATTCTAAAGCTCTCAGGAGCACGTTGCTAATGAACTACAGGTTAATCTAATCATTATTGCACCTCATTAACATAAATTATGTTAATGAGGTGTCATTACGTGATTATGTTATTACATCTCATTAGCGTAAATTATGTTAATGAGGTTACTAACCTTATTCGTCACTAGGCAGATGTATGTTGATGGCAAATTTTTTGTTCTTAAACTTTCAGGGACAGATTGGCGTCATTTCATAGAAACTTAAAAAGCGTTCTGGTATAAAATTTTGAAATTTATGACATTTCGTTAACAAAATCATTAAATTATTTAAATTAATCATCAAATTTGTTGTGGAAAAAAATCAGTAATTCATGAATATTTATTGACAATTTTAACGATGTTGCTTCTCGCAGACTTGCATAGCCAGTAGATTGACTGCTAAATCGTTGACCCAATTAAAACCGACGATTTCTGACCGTTCATTGGTGGATATTTTTAGATGTTACCTCGTTATTGAACCCTTGTTAAGCGTTAGCAGATTTACGCTTCATTTATTTTTATTATTTATTTATTTATTTTTATTCCACAGCTCTGAGATACGAATTCTAATTCTATCCTTACACCGCTGTCACTTCTGCTGTTGTGTAATCATAACCTTTTACCATAATTACCGTGTTTACCATAATTACCATGTTCACCATAATTACCGTGTTAACCATAATTACCATGTTCCACGGCAGGTCGGTACCTTGACCTTGACCTTGGCAACGTTTGATAACATAGCCTCGTGGATTGTTGGCAACATGAACGACTGCAACTACAACGGCAAAAATGTTGCTGGTAGAAATCAGAAACTTAGCGTATGTGTCCGTGTGATGTTGTGTATGTTGCTATTAATTTGTACGTAATGTGTCCGTGTGATGTTGTGTATGTTGTATATGCTATTAATTCGTACATTTGTATAACAATTTAACTTTGAATTTTCATTTTAAATTTTAATCTGAAGAGGTCTAACTGGAAATAGATAGAAATAATTGAAAATCTTTTTTATTTTGAATGATTGTTTTTTTTTGAGATAAAAATAAACTTGTAAAAAAAATCATAAAAAACAGAAAAATGTGAAAAGTAAGAAGCGGAAGAGGCTCTTGAGTCATGACGACACGACGTCGCTGCTACAATCGCCAACCGCCGTGGCTTCCAGTTTTAGTAGAAAAAATGCAGCAAACAACAGCAACCACACAACACATGGCGGCAACCACACAGCAACTGGCAACAACCACACAGCAATTGGTAACAACCACACAGCAAACATTAGCAGCAGCAACGACAATGATACTATCAACAACTATCTCAATCATGATACATCGCTCCACGACATCACCAGTAGCAATGTCAACAGAAATGATGATGTTACCATGGATACCATCGTTGAGGGTGCCGATGGTGGTGATAAGAATGACGACGACGGTGGTGGTGGTGGTTGTAGTGGTGGTGGCTGTGTGGGGAGTAGGAAACTTTGTAGGATGGTGCTTAAGGTTGGTTTCATTTGTCTGTGGCGAGGTAATGATGATGATGAAGATGACGATGATGTAGGTAATGAGGATGACGATGATGATGATGTAGGTAATGATGAGGATGAAGATGATGATGATGATGAAGATGATGATGGTAGAAACAATCTTCTACAGACTTACCTGGAAGCGTTGAGAGACCTGATCATAGTAGGGATGATGAATGCCAGCCACTTCCAAAAGGTCATCAACTTCTTCAAGGACATCCTCGCATCCAGTTAGTCAGCGCATCATCTCTATTGTCATCATTTCTTATCATCACCATCATCTGCAATCATCATCATTATCGTCATCATCATCATCATCATCATAGCTATCATCAACATTATCGTCGTCATCATTTTTAACCATCATCATTTCAGCCGTCATCATTCTCATGTCGTCATCGCCGTTATCAGCGTCATCGTACGTATAATCACATTCTACATCATCTTACTCACTACCACTGTTATCATCAGGCAATCCCGCATCATTCCTATTGGACGTTTCACTCATTACCATTGCAATGCTCAAACGCCTTAACAACAACAATAACAACAACAATAACAACAACAATAACAACAACAATAATAATAACAATAATAATGATGACGATGATGATAACGATACTAATGGTGACGGTGTTGACGATGATGTGAATGAATTTATGATGGAGTTTGTAACGCGCCTCATGAGTTCGCCAATTGAGATGGCTGCCGATGATGATAGTAATAATAATCGCAATCAGGTGGTTTATTATTATTGTTGTTGTTGTTGTTGTTGTTGTTGTTGTTGTTGTTGTTGTTGTTGTTGTTATGAAGGCGATGGTTATGATACAATTACAAATATGATGGTTTATGGTGATTGTAACAGTAATATGAAGACGATATTGCAGATGATATAGTATCATGATAGTATAATTAAGAATGATGGAGATGATAATTGATGACGGTGATGGTATTAGTGTTATAATGATGATGATGATGATGACGATTTTGGTGATTATGATTATGATGGCCACGTCCAACACTGCAGTACAACAGCATTAGCCAATCAGAGACGAGCAAATTAGTGACTGCGGTCCTATCATTTGGTCATCACGTGAGTAGGAAAAGATGCATAGCATTGGTAGATCACATCATCAGATCATCACATTCATCTGTCATTCAAAATGTTAGTTCAGTACGATGACGATGATGTTGATGATGATGGTGATTCTTAATTATACTATCATGATACTATATCATCTTCATATTACTGTTACAATCACCATAAACCATCATATCAGTTGTGGTGATGGTATTGATTGTACTAATGCGTGTGTGTGTGTGTGTGTGTGTGTGTGTGTGTTTGTGTGTGATGATATAATAACCATGAAATAATTATGGTGAAGGAAAGGCTGATGAAGAGATTCGCAGATGATGATGACATCGTCAGTGCTTACTTTAATGATACCTCGAAAAATGATGATGATGGTGGTGATAATAATAATAATAATAATGGTGGTAATAATAATAATAATAATAATAATGACGTCACGTTATCATCAAGATTACCGTGGTTCCTGCAATTCGTTACGGGCGTTATTAACCATAAGAAGTTTGATAACAAGTTAGTTTATCGCGTAGCCATGACAGCAATTATAATAATT
Organism: Helobdella robusta; assembly: GCF_000326865.2. Classification (NCBI taxonomy): domain Eukaryota; kingdom Metazoa; phylum Annelida; class Clitellata; order Rhynchobdellida; family Glossiphoniidae; genus Helobdella; species Helobdella robusta. The sequence goes on along the minus strand of NW_008704170.1, from coordinate 230,981 downwards.
ATAATAATAATAAATAAATACTATTAATTATTATTATTAATGAAAGATGGTGAGTAATGTATTAATACAATAATTTTTGAAGTAGCAGTTGAGAACATTTTTTTTTATAAAGCGCTATATAAATGTTTATAAATATAATACTATGCTGATAAGATGACGATGTTTGGCGATAATGATCATTGACGATGGTGGTGGTGGTAGTGGTGGTGGTGGTGATGATGGTGGTGGTGGTTGTTAGTCCACATTTTGTCCAAGTTTGTCCGCATTGTCCATCTCACGTGTTGAAAGCTTCCCTTTGGGTCTCTGGATCATTCCATTTTTGGATTGATTAAAAAATAAATTTGATCTGATTCATCTCATTAATTATAATTATCGTAATATCTTGTAATATAATTATTGTAATACTTTACGGTGTCATCGTTTACTGTTCAGACTTTATAGAGATCACGTGATGAGAGTGACGTCACAAAGTAGGGATGCGCTCGTCGGACACGTTGTCATATTAGAGAGCCTACATTTGAGTATGAAATCAAGTTTTTTTTTTCGTTTTTTTTTAAATTTCAAAAAGTATAGTTTGGTGAATTTTTTTGCTTGTAATATGGTAATTAGAAATTTGATACGTCATCGAAGTTGGTGATGATGTGATAACGAGAAAGATGACCACACGGCCATGATGATGGTGGTGGTCATAACGATGATAATGTTGACAACAGTGATAGTTATGATCGTGATGATGATTCTTAGTGAACGTGCATATCGTAAACTCGCTGGCAAGCATTCCCTCAATGATGATTATTTTAATAATAATAATAAATTAAGATTTGATCAATAATTATCATTCTCATCATTAAATTACGATTATAAAACATCTGATGATGATGATGTATGATGAGAATGGTGATAATAATTTCATCATTCTATTATAAAATTATTATGATTATTATTTAAATTATGATTTTACGTAAATTATTTCCAGCTTCGAATAAAAACGATGCAGGCGTTAGAGAGAACCTCAAATGTTTAACACACTTCCTCTTGGATCGGTTGAAGCAAATACACGGAATGCAGTGTGACGAGAAAGATGATGGTACTCGAGATGATGATGACGGTGATGGTGAAGAGGAGGAAATGATGTAATTTTATTTTAAATTTCATAATTTAAAATGTGCCGTCTGTCTGTCTGAGCAAATTCATTCCAATCATTTGGACATGCGTGTACTTTTTTGCTTGCAATTTTTTGAGATGCATTCAAATCTCTGATCTTTGCTGTATCATCAATAAAGTATTCTTCTGTCACTAATCTTGATGAATTTTTGACGAAGTTTTAGGATCCTCGTAAAATTACATTATATGTAATTACTTTACATGACATATCATATTACATTACATTACATATCACATTACATATTACATTACTACATTACATATCATATCATATTACTTTACATTATATATTAGGGTCATTCTCCGTCAACTTGAACGATTTAAAAAAAAAGTCCACGCCCGACCATCTCCGATTTTTTTTAAATTTGAACAGTAAGTACCTCAATGTATTTCATCGACAAAATAAAATTTTTATAAAAAAATTTCAATTATTTTTCAAGTTATGAAGATTTTTGTGACAGCATCCTCAAATTTTTGAGCGATTTTTTTCAAAACTTGTACCTACGTAGAACGCTATATCTCTTGAACTAGCCAACATATCTTGATGAAATTTTTTGTGCATATCAGTGAAACAATGTAATAACAAAAAAAATAAATGTTATTGTCTCGAATCAAAGGATATTTTGAACAAAAAATCTAGAAAAAATGAATTTTTTGAAAATTTCACCGATTTCAAAACAGCGTAGCTCAAAATCTATCGCAAAATAAATAAATATTTTTTGTTATTTTAGAAGTACCTTATAGTCACAAATAAATCACAAAATTTCGTTAAAATCTGTATTGAATTTTTTGAGCTATCGGAGCTCAAAATGTCAAAAAAATGAAAAACTTCTTTTGTTTGGCGCCATTTTTAACTATGAAGAACCAAACGTTTTTTAATTTTTAAAATTTGATTATATAGTGCTTTTATAGCTTAACAACATATCAAAAAATAAAATTGGCGTTTGCTTTCTTTGAAAAATAAAACAACTTCAAAAACAGGCAAAACAAATTTTTTTCAAGTGTCAATTTTTTTTTATTTTTTTCAATTCAAAATTATTATACAACGTGCTAATGTGTTTAAAAACAGTTTCAGGAAGAGTTATGTGAATTTTTCCAACATAAGAAATGTTATCATCAGGTATAAGAATCAAAATATGTTTAAATGGTACATAGCAAATATCTACATTTTTAGGCCAATAAAAAATATTTTCTTTAAATTTCTTCAGACAGTTAACTTTTAAATCATCATTTTTATCATCTCTTTTTATAATGTTTACTAAATACCATTTCTTATTATAGACCAAAGCTACAAATCGACCCGGCTCATAATCATCATTGGTGTCTTCACTTTCATTTTTATTAAAATTGTATCCAAATAAATCTGAAGACAAACGTTTCATCAAAAGTTGATCATTTTTGTCTGGAATAAATGAGTGATGACTTCGACAACCCTTTATTTTATCTGCTGACCTAAATCTTTTTCAAGCATTCCTAGCAGATCTTTAATTTCTTTTTTGTCTACCCAAAAAAATTTAATACCATTTATTTTCGCATCAGCGTATGTGTAAAAATCTCTGGCGTTCAATATCTGATCTTTTGTTGATGCCTGCAAACTTGCTCTTGCAACCAATCTTTTTGTTGTCCCTCCAATTCCATCGCAAGGACTTTTACCATGAAAAGTTGCAAAAAAGTGCCATTCTGCTTTGAATCCAAAATCATCTTTGTGATGAATTAAATTAGAAAAATTTTTGTATTGACTTACCGCACCATCAGAAAAATATTTAATTAAAGTAACGTTTTTCAGGTTTTGTTTTACATAGTTAATTAAATGTTTTTGAAAAGCATAAACAGCGGAAACATTGTGATCGAGACAGTCGCTAATCATGCAAACGCTTTTGACAGATAAGTTTTCATAAATAAATAAATAAGTTTTCTGTAATAAAGAACAATTGGGTGAAGAGTAACTTGCGTGTTGCTCCAATGTTGACTCTGGATTGCATCCTGTATTATCACCGAATAATTTTCAGCAAAATCCATTAAAGCAATACACTCCGAACTTTTTAAATTTTTTTAGAATCGCTAAGATATTTCAATTGTTCTTTGCTTATGTAATGATGCGATGACAACTCGTCAAGTTTTTGCGAAAATCTTTCAATGAAACTGTCAACTGTATCCTGTACGGAAATCAATGAACTGCGATTATCATCATGGGAAATTACAGCTTCTTCGAAAATCGCTCTTAAGTTATTTTCGACACTCAGTTTTCCTGGGCATTCCTCACATCTGTGTAACATACATTCTAAATTTTAAATTGAAAAAAATAAAAAATATTGACATTTGAAAAAAAATTTGTTTTGCCTGTTTTTGAAGTTGTTTTATTTTTCAAAGAAAGCAAACGCCAATT